>NC_057800.1:93496793-93585431 GCF_018294505.1 Triticum aestivum
CTCCTCTCTAGTGAGCTCCTCCTCCCTCCTCTCCTCCCATCCCCTCATGGTTTCTCCTTCCTCCTCTCTGATGCTCCGGTGAACTCCTCTCCGGTGACCTCCTCCTCCTCCTCTCCGGCGAACTCCTCCTCCTCCCCGGCGATGTAGGCGAGCGCCTCTTCGGTGACCTCCTCCTCCTCCTCTCCGGCGAACTCCTCTCCGGCAAAAGAACACAACAAAAGAACGTACAAGATCCAAAAATAGGAACAAAATTTGAAATAATATCGTGCCAAAAAATGAGCAAAAAAACGAGCAAAAAATGGGCAAAAAAATCACAATCCAGATCCAAATTCAAAATTCAAAAATAGCAATGGCGCACGGTGGGGGTTAGACGGTGCGCCACTACTATTTTCCCGCCTTCAAAATTCAAAAGTACTAATGGCGCACCAGTGGCCTATACTAATGGCGCACCGTGGCCTATACTAATGGCGCACCAGTGGTGCGCCATTAGTAAAAAATACTAGTGGCGTGATACTAATGGCGCACCAGTGATGCGCCATTAGTAGGCAAAACTGGTGCGCCATTAGTAGCCCTTTTCCTCGTAGTGTCTGGTGGAAATTTCTGTTGTTCCCCAGTGTCTTGCTTGAGAGGCTCATCCTCGTCTTCGCTTGGTGTATCCTCCCCTTGTGTACGGCGTTGAGCTTGCTGGACTGCTTGAAGACCCAACATTCTCTGTGGGTATGATTAGCGGGTTTACCAGGGGTGCTATGGATCTAACATATTTGGTCCAGAATTTTGTTTAGGCTGGACAGTTCGTCTCTGGCGCCTTTAGAGGGCGGCTTTTGCTGACCTGGCCGAGAGCTTTTGAAGCCGGCGTTTACTGCCATGCTCTTCGTGCTGTCTTCTTTATTCCATTGTTTGTTATTGCTGTTGCGCCATGATTTCCCATTTCCATCTCTAACTTCGGATGTACTGGGGTTGCTGGTGCTGCATCTGGCTAGTCAGCTATCCTCACCCGCGCAAAAGCGGGTCATGAGGCTTGTTAATGCTGCCATTGTTCTCAGCTTTTCTTGGCTGAGGTGTCTGGCAAGCCATTCGTCACAGACGCTATGCTTAAAAGCTGCCAAGGCTTCGGCATCCGGACAGTTGACAATTTGGTTCTTTTTAGTAAGAAACCTGTTCCAAAGCTTTCGAGCTGACTCTCCGGGTTGTTGAGTTATATGACTCAAATCATCCGCATCTGGAGGTCGGACATAAGTCCCTTGAAAATTTGCCCGAAAGGCGTCTTCGAGCTCTTCCCAACTTCCAATGGAGCTTTCGGGGAGGCTCTTAAGCCAGTGCCGAGCTGGCCCTTTGAGTTTGAGGGGTAAATACTTAATGGCGTGGGGATCATCTCCCTGAGCCATGTGGATATGGAGGATATAGTCCTCAATCCAGACCCCAGGGTCTGTTGTTCCATCGTATGCCTCTATGTTTACGGGTTTGAATCCCTTTGGAAATTCATGGTCCAGCACCTCATCGGTGAAACATAGGGGGTGTGCGGCACCCCTATATCTAGGTGTACCGCGTTGTTCGGATGTTTGTTGTGTTGCATCGTATGCTGGAGCACACTTGCGTGGTCCGTAGATGGATCTGGTTTCGCCCTCCTTTTGATGCAAGCCCTCGCGTAGACTGCGTATTGGCTTATGTGCGGTGTTGCTTGCCGCTTTATGTTGGCCATGAGGTCGTCTATCCGGCCAGATGGCTGTTTTAATTTTTGGTTGTGGGGGGTCTGAGGCCTCCTCATTGAATTCAGGTAGCAACTTCCGCTTTGGGTAGCTCTTGGTGGGGCGATTGCCGCCGTACTTCGCTGCTGTGTTGAGTACTTTACTCCATCTGATTTGGAGTATGTCCTGCGTAGCCTTGAGCCTTTGCTTCTGCTTTTTCAGACTCCTCGCGGTGGCAACAAGCCTTTGACGGGCATTCTGCTGCTCCGGGTGCCTGTCCGGCGTTATGTCGTCCGGACTATTATCTTTGACAGAATTGGTTTGTTCGGTTTGATTCTCCGTATTGCCGTGGTCCGGCGGTGGTTCGCCCTGCTCCAATGCTGGGTCTGTATGATTGTTATTTTTGCCGAGGCGGGATTTGGGGCGGCGCTTGCACCGCCGCTTTGACTGCTTCTCGAGGGAACAAGCCTTCGGTGCGCCCTTCCATTCCTCATCGTCGTCTTCTTTTGGTGTGTCCACCATGTATACGTCATATGATGAGGTGGACGTCCAGCGCCCTGTGGGCGGTGGTTCCTCTTCGCCTCCCGCATCGTCGTCCATACCATCGATGTCTTCGGAGTCGAAGTCGAGCATGTCAGTTGAGTCATCGACAGTGGCTATTAAGTGGGTGGTGGTGGGCATCGAATTTCTTCGTCGTCTGCATCCCAATCCCGTTGGCCATAATCCGGCCAGGGCTCTCCTAACAAGGAGAGAGACCTTAGTGAATTCAGAATGTCGACGAAGGGCGAGTGCTGAAAGATATCCGTAGCGGTGAATTCCATGATCGGCGCCCAATCGGATTCGATTGGCAGGGGCGCGGGCGGTTCGGAGTCAGAAAAAGAGTCCGGCACCTTGGAGTCACAGGCTGCGCAGAGGATTATGATGGTGTTCGGCTCGATCGCTGTTGAGACTGCAGCCCCTGAGGCAGTGTCTAACCACCCATCCTCAATTGGCGTAGTTGGCTCCGAGCTAAGGGTCGGAGCTGATGTGGGCGCGACCTTTGGGGTACTGTTCGGCGGCAGAGCTAGGTCATACCCATCGTGATAGTGCGGTGCGCCCGGCTGTGGCTCGAATCCGTCAAAGATCAAGTCTCCGCGGATGTCGTCAGTGTAGTTCAAACTTCCAAATCTGACCTGACGGCCAGGGGCGTAGCTTTCAATCTGCTCCAGATGGCCAAGCGAATTAGCCCGCAGTGCAAAGCCGCCGAATACGAAGACCTGTCCGGGGAGAAAAGTCTCACCCTGGACCGCATCACTATCGATGATAGTAGGAGCCATCAAGCCTAATGGCGACGACGCAGAGGAACTCTCAATGAAAGCACCAATGTCGGTGTCAAAACCGGCGGATCTCGGGTAGGGGGTCCCGAACTGTGCGTCTAGGCCGGATGGTAACAGGAGGCAGGGGACACGATGTTTTACCCAGGTTCGGGCCCTCTTGATGGAGGTAAAACCCTACGTCCTGCTTGATTAATATTGATGATATGGGTAGTACAAGAGTATATCTACCACGAGATCAGAGAGGCTAAACCCTAGAAGCTAGCCTATGGTATGATTGTATGTTGTGATTGTTGTCCTACGGACTAAAACCCTTTGGTTTATATAGACACTGGAGAGGGTTAGGGTTACACAAGGTTGGTTACAAAGGAGGAGATATCCATATCCATATTGCCTAGCTTGCCTTTCACGCCAAGTAGAGTCCCATGCGGACACGAGACGAAGTCTTCAATCTTGCATCTTCATAGTCCAACAGTCCGGCCAAAGGATATAGTCCCGCTGTCTGGAGACCCCCTAATCTAGGACTCCCTCAGCGGGGCCCTCGTTTGGCGATATGAAGCAAGGCCGGTTCCTGTGAAGAAGGCCCAGTGCCTGTGAAGCTCGCCACCCATGACACTCTCACGTAATAATGAGTTGGGGCTGTACATGCCCCGGAGTCTCAAGATCGCCGGCCTCAAGCCCTGGGGATCCCTCCCACGCCTAGTGGCTGCACTTAGCTCCGCGCTGGTGAAAAGACTTGAAGACCCAAAGACTAGACTAGGTGCCGGACGCGGCCTTTTGCTTTGGATCTCTCTCTTTCTGTGGCTTTGCTTTCTGGATCTGGATTTAAATTGAAGCTGAATTTTTATCGATGCGCGTGGGGGGTGCCTTTTCTTGTTCGAGCCATTTCTCGCCTTCTGGATCTCGTTTGGTTTGGGACTTATGTCCATCGCCTTTCCCTCGTAAGCTCCTCGTGAGCCGGACCGCGCAAAGTGCGTGCTAGCCAAGCACGTGCCAGCGCTGCGGCTGGCGCTCACCTCTTGAGAGGCCCCCTCAGACGGGGAGATAAGCTCCACAGGATTCCCAGAAGCTCATCGCTTCATGACCCAGCCTAAAGCTGGCGCTGACTAAGGTAAACCATGACGGGAAACTCGCCCCCGGTTCCACGAGTTCGCGAGGACGCATACTCACATCGCATATGAAAGTAAAAACTGCAATTTGCTTACACGAGGGGCTCCCCCTCTCAAAATGCTCTTACAAGTCTTCCAAGGGCCACGCCCGAGTTTTGCGTGCAGGATGAAACAACAGGAGAACATGGGATCAGCCAGAAACATCACTCGCTACATCACCCGCGGACGCGTCACTCGCGTCATCGTCATCTTCGTCGGTATCGTCGCCACCGTCGGCGACGCCACCATCGCCGTCGTCAACCACGTTGCCTTCGTCTGCGACGATCACCACCGCGTCATCCTCCGAGGTGAAGGCCCTGACCAACGCGTCCACATGGTCCTCTACCCAACGCGCCAGGTCGACTCGGACGGTCGTGGGTACGGGGGCAATGGCGGCGTCAGAGTCGAAGTTGGGGTCGGCATTCAGAAGGTGGCTGAAGACGCGGGAGAAGGCGCGCTAAAGCAGGCCACGCCCCCTTTCCTCCACGAGCTGGCGAGCCCTGGCAGATCGAGGCTCCAGGCGTGTCACCACCTTGGTGAAGAAGGTCAAGTGGCTGGCATAGTCATTCGAGTGAGGGGCCGGGGCGTTCTCGTCACAGATGTAACCCATGGCGGTGTTGGCCTTGTTCCGGAGGTCTTGAAGCATAGGAGCATGCTCGCGCTCCAGCGTCCGGTGCTGGAGCATTTCCTCCCTGTTTTGCTGTGCGACGGCCTCGGCATTATCAACTCATTTCTGGAGGGAAAGCAGCTCGGCGCAGGCGGAGGCCAAGTCCGCTTGCGCCGTAACTAGGGCAGTGGCTGTGGCCTCTGCACGCCTCTCGGCCTCATCCAACCTAGGCCTGAGGGCGGCGGCCCTGCCTTCATCCTCGAGACCCGCAAGCTTCAGCTTCAAGTCGTACCTGCCCTCCAGCTCCACGCGAACCTCGGCCACCCGGTGATTGATCTCCTCCTCGAATCTGGCCTCGCGGGCCCCGACGGCATCTTCTGCTTGAGCAACTTGACGCTCCCTCGTCTCCAGTTGCTCGAGCTCAAGGCTGCACTCCACGACTTCGAGGGCCAACGCCTCCTCGCGCTTCCGGACCTCCTCTTCCTCCGCGGGCGTCCCCCTCAGCGATGCAAGAGCGGCCCCGCGCGCCTCCACCTGCTGCTCAAGAGATGTGCTTCAGGCCTGGAGCCCCCACGCACGCTCTTCCGCAGCCTCGCGACGGCGATCAGCCTCGCGAACCTCTTCCAAGGCTCGCGAGCGGGCTTCATGGGTGATCTCGAGGTCGCGCTGATAGCGACCGAGGTTGATGGCCACCCTCAGCTTGCGCCGCTCCTCCACCAGCCGGAGACCTTCGGCCTCAAGACGCGAATCGACACCAGCGAGCTCTTCACCAAGGCGTCTCATCGCACCCATCGCCTCTTGGAAGAGCTCATGATGAACTATGCTCCGCCCACGCTCAAGCTCGAACGCTCAAACCGCCTCGTCCTCTACCTCGGTGGCAGCGGGCGGAGCATCAAGTGGCGCACTACCTCCCGGCGGGGGGCTGGGGGCTGGCGCCGCGCTTGACGTCAGCCCGTCCTCGCGAGGAGCCCAAGCTGATCGGGGCACACCGCTTGAAGAGGAACCAAAGATCAAGGTCAGCCGACGGCTGTTCATGAGCAAAGGAGGAGCCTGGGGCACGCCCGCCAAGCTCCGCACCAGACCATGGGGAGGGGCGACCAAGCCGAGGACTTGGCACGCCATGAAGGCGGGGACGCTCCCCCAACCGACCCTGCGCCAGGGGCGGCAGGTAGGCCAGGAACGCTCAAGGCCGATGGGGGAATCAATGAAGGAGGAGGCCGCCTCTCGGAAGACACAACAGCTTCAGCGGAAGGAGCCCTGGAGGACAGACGTTAGTATGAGAAGACCACATGCAAGAAGCCACGACAACAAGATACTTACGGGTCAATGGCGATGTACTTCCGGCACTTCAATGGCCCGAAGATATTGCTACCGCTGGGGGATCCCTTCCTCTTGCATAACTCCTCGAAGTCCACACGAAGACAACCAAAACTCTGGACGTGACGGCCGGTGCGCGGCGGAGCCGAAGAAGAGCCAAGAGGGACGGCTTCAGGGGAGCCCGATCGTGGCGAACAGCCCTGCACCCCTGGAGTCTCAGCCTTGGGAGCCGCATGCCGCGTCTCCTCAGCAACCAACGCCTCAGGAGGGGGTCGCAGGCCCCCGAGGACGACGCCCTCGGATCACCGCCCGTCATGTGCTCCTCGACACTTGAGCCGCCTATTCCCGTTGGAGCCCCCCCCCTCCGCACCATCACCTGGAGCGAGCTTGGCTCCGGCGGCAAGGAGGGGGACCATGATGATGGGGTTATCGCGGGCCCCATCAAGCCGATTGGGCGCAGCCGCCACTCATCAAAGGAAGGCATGCTCGCGGCAAATGTGACTTTGTTCTCGCAGCGGTACAGCGGGTAGCTGTTCCTGGGCTTCTCATCTGGCAGAGGGACACCTGATAGGACCGTGAGCACTGTTTGCCGCGCCATAAGGGGAAGCCCCTCCTCCTGAAACCTCATGTTGTCCTGGCTGCGGAGCAAGTCCCACATCAGGCGGGAGTGGCGCTGAAGTGGAGCTACTCGACGCCTGACGAACTCCTCACCACCATGGGTGCAGTCTCGCCGAGGTCCTTCAACCACCTCAGCTTGGCCCAGATGGGGGCAAGGCAGGGGCTCATGAGATTCTGATGACCCCAGCCGGAGTTAGGAATAACAGGCACCACCAGGGCTTGGAGCAAAGGGTTGAGCACGCCGGTGTCAACAAACACCCACATGTATGGAACTCGCTCATGGATGAAGAAAGCTCGAAGTCGATCCCCGTGCCTGCCGTCACAGCCACGGCCTGGAAGCCCACACACCCTGAATTCTGCCGGGGACCGGTGAGGTGCAATGAGAAGAAGTGGCGGAAGAGTGCCATGGAAGGAGCGATGCCCACCATGGCCTCGCACAAGAAGGCGAAGACGGCAAGAAGGGTCACAGATTGAGGGTCGAGATGGAGCATGTGGATCTGATAGTGCTCGAGCACCGCATTGAAGAAGGCGGAGAAGGGAGGAATCAGGCCAGCCAAGAGGGCCTCAATGAAGATTGGAATCTCGGTGACTGCCCGAGCCATGCGTGTGCAAGACGCGGGCCAAGCTGCCGTCACTCCCCACTAGTTGAAACTTGAGGCAAGCATGGGGCGCACCTTGTCCATGGCCTCGTCGTTGAGCAACCAAGGCTGGCCGAGCGCTGGCTCAAAGGATGGAGGCGTAGTTGGCGAAGACAGAGATTTCTTCCCCTTCTCGGCTTGTTTCGATGCCATGGCAGTGAAGCAGGCGGAGCGCAAGTCAGATTGGGAGGACGAAGTGTTGGGGAACGTACTAATTTCCAAAAAATTTCCTATGCACACGCAAGATCATGGTGATGCATAGCAACGAGAGGGGAGAGTGTGATCTACGTACCCTTGTAGATCGACAACGGAAGCGTTAGCACAACGTGGTTGATGTAGTCGTACGTCTTCACGGCTCGACCGATCAAGCACCGAAACTACGGCACCTCTGAGTTCTAGCACACGTTCAGCTCGATGACGATCCCCGGACTCCGATCCAGCAAAGTGTCGGGGAAGAGTTCCGTCAGCACAACAGCATGGTGATGATCTTGATGTACTACCGTCGCAGGGCTTCGCCTAAGCACCGCTACAATATTATCGAGGACTATGGTGGAAGGGGGCACCGCACACGGCTAAGAATATGATCACGTGGATCAACTTGTGTGTTTAGGGGTGCCCTCTGCCTCCGTATATAAAGGATCAAAGGGGGGGGGGGTGCGGCCGGCCAGGAGAGGGCGCGCCAGGAGGAGTCCTACTCCCTCCGGGAGTAGGATTCCCCCCTTTTCCTAGTTGGAATAGGATTCGGGAGGGGGGAAAGAGGAGAGAGAGAAATCGGAGTGACAAATCCTAATCTCGAAATACGCCAACCCAACATGTACCTTTGGAGACACCTGTAGAGCACTTTTACAATCACCCAGTTACATTGTGACGTTTGGTAGCACACAAAGTGTTCCTCCGGCAAACGGGAGTTGCATAATCTCATAGTCATAGGAACATGTATAAGTCATGAAGAAAGCAATAGCAACATACTAAACGATCGGGTGCTAAGCTAATGGAATGGGTCATGTCAATCAGATCATTCACCTAATGATGTGATCCCGTTAATCAAATAACAACTCTTTGTCCATGGTTAGGAAACATAACCATCTTTGATTAATGAGCTAGTCTAGTAGAGGCATACTAGTGACACTCTGTTTGTCTATGTATTCACACATGTATTATGTTTGTGGTTAATACAATTCTAGCATGAATAATAAACATTTGTCATGATATAAGGAAATAAATAATAACTTTATTATTGACTCTAGGGCATATTTCCTTCAGTCTCCCACTTGCACTAGAGTCAATAATCTAGATTACATAGTAATGATTCTAACACCCATGGAGCCTTGGTGCTGATCATGTTTTGCTCGTGGAAGAGGCTTAGTCAACGGGTCTGCTACATTCAGATCCGTATGTATCTTGCAAATCTCTATGTCTCCCACCTGGACTAGATCCCGGATGGAATTGAAGCGTCTCTTGATGTGCTTGGTTCTCTTGTGAAATCTAGATTCCTTTGCCAAGGCAATTGCACCAGTATTGTCACAAAAGATTTTCATTGGACCCGATGCACTAGGTATGACACCTAGATCGGATATGAACTCCTTCATCCAGACTCCTTCATTTGCTGCTTCCGAAGCAGCTATGTATTCTGCTTCACATGTAGATCCCGCCACGACGCTTTGTTTAGAACTGCACCAACTGACAACTCCACCGTTTAGTGTAAATATGTATCCGGTTTGCGATTTAGAATCGTCTGAATCAGTGTCAAAGCTCGCATCGACGTAACCAGTTACGATTAGCTCTTTGTCACCTCCACAAACGAGAAACATATCCTTAGTCCTTTTCAGGTATTTCAGGATGTTCTTGACCGCTGTCCAGTGATCCACTCCTGGATTACTTTGGTACCTCCCTGCTAGACTTATAGCAATGCACACATCAGGTCTGGTACACAGCATTGCATACATGATAGAGCCTATGGCTGAAGCATAGGGAACATCTTTCATTTTCTCTCTATCTTCTGCAGTGGTCGGGCATTGAGTCTGACTCAACTTCACACCTTGTAACACAGGCAATGACCCTTTCTTTGCTTGATCCATTTTGAACTTCTTCAAAACTTTGTCAAGGTATGTGCTTTGTGAAAGTCCAATTAAGCGTCTTGATCTATCTCTATAGATCTTTATGCCTAATATGTAAGCAGCTTCACCGAGGTCTTTCATTGAAAAACTCTTATTCAAGTATCCCTTTATGCTATCCAGAAATTCTATATCATTTCCAATTAGTAATATGTCATCCACATATAATATCAGAAATGCTACAGAGCTCCCACTCACTTTCTTGTAAATACAGGCTTCTCCAAAAGTCTGTATAAAACCAAATGCTTTGATCACAGTATCAAAGCGTTTATTCCAACTCCGAGAGGCTTGCACCAGTCCATAAATGGATCGCTAGAGCTTGCACACTTTGTTAGCTCCCTTTGGATCGACAAAACCTTCTGGTTGCATCATATACAACTCTTCTTCCAGAAATCCATTCAGGAATGCAGTTTTGACATCCATCTGCCTAATTTCATAATCATAAAATGCGGCAATTGCTAACATGATTCGGACAGACTTAAGCATCGCTACAGGTGAGAAGGTCTCATCGTAGTTAACCCCTTGAACTTTCCGAAAACCTTTTGCGACAAGTCGAGCTTTGTAGACAGTAATATTACCGTCAGCGTCAGTCTTCTTCTTGAAGATCCATTTATTCTCACTTGCTTGCCGATCATTGGGAAAGTCAAACAAAGTCCATACTTTGTTCTCATACATGGATCCCATCTCAGATTTCATGGCTTCAAGCCATTTTGCGGAATCTGGGCTCACCATCGCTTCTTCATAGTTCGTAGGTTCATCATGATCTAGTAGCATGACTTCCAGAACAGGATTACCGTACTACTCTGGCGCGGATCTCACTCTGGTTGATCTACGAGGTTCAGTAGTATCTTGTTCTGAAGTTTCATGATCATTATCATTAGCTTCCTCACTAATTGGTGTAGGTGTCACAGAAACAGGTTTTTGTGATGTACTACTTTCCAATAAGGGAGTAGGTACAGTTACCTTGTCAAGTTCTACTTTCCTCCCACTCACTTCTTTCGAGAGAAACTCCTTCTCCAGAAAGTTTCCGAATTTAGCAACAAAAGTCTTGCCTTCGGATCTGTGATAGAAGGTGTATCCAATAGTTTCCTTTGGATATCCTATGAAGACACATTTCTCCGATTTGGGTTCGAGCTTATCAGGTTGAAGCTTTTTCACATAAGCATCGCAGCCCCAAACTTTCAGAAATGACAACTTTGGTTTCTTGCCAAACCACAGTTCATAAGGCGTCGTCTCAACGGATTTTGATGGTGCCCTATTTAACGTGAATGCGACCGTCTCTAGAGCGTATCCCCAAAACGATAGCGGTAAATCAGTAAGAGACATCATAGATGGTACCATATCTAGTAAAGTACGATTACGACGTTCGGCCACACCATTACGCTGTGGTGTTCTGGGTGGCGTGAGTTGCGAAACTATTCCACATTGTTTTAAATGTACACCAAACTCGTAACTCAAATATTCTCCGCCACGATCAGATCGTAGGAATTTTATTTTCTTGTTATGATGATTTTCAACTTCACTCTGAAATTCTTTGAACTTTTCAAACGTTTTAGACTTGTGTTTCATTAAGTAGATATACCCATATCTGCTTAAGTCATCTGTGAAGGTGAGAAAATAACGATATCCTCCACGAGCCTCAACATTCATCGGACCACATACATATGTATGTATGATTTCTAAAAAATCTGTTGCTCTCTCCATAGTACCGGAGAACGGTGTTTTTGTCATCTTACCCATACGGCACGGTTCGCAAGTACCAAGTGATTCATAATCAAGTGGTTCCAAAAGCCCATCAGTATGGAGTTTCTTCATGCGCTTTATACCGATATGACCTAAACGGGAGTGCCACAAATAAGTTGCACTATCATTATCAACGCTGCATCTTTTGGTTTCAACACTGTGAATATGTGTGTCACTACTATCGAGATTTAATAAAAATAGACCACTCTTTAAGGGTGCATGACCATAAAAGATATTACTCATGTAAATAGAACAACCATTATTCTCTGATTTAAATGAATAACCGTCTCGCATCAAACAAGATCCAGATATAATGTTCATGCTCAACGCTGGCACCAAATAACAATGATTTAGGTCTAATATTAATCCCGAAGGTAGATGTAGAGGTAGCGTGCCGACTGCGATCACATCGACTTTGGAACCATTTCCCACGCGCATCGTCACCTCGTCCTTAGCCAATCTTCGCTTAATCCGTAGTCCCTGTTTCGAGTTGCAAATATTAGCAACAGAACCAATATCAAATACCCAGGTGCTACTGCGAGCATTAGTAAGGTACACATCAATAACATGTATATCACATATACCTTTGTTCACCTTGCCATCCTTCTTATCCGCCAAATACTTGAGGCAGTTCCGCTTCCCGTGACCAGTCTGCTTGCAGTAGAAGGACTCAGTTTCAGGCTTAGGTCCAGGTTTGGGTTTCTTCTCTTGAGCAGCAACTTGCTTGCTATTCTTTTTGAAGTTCCCCTTCTTCTTCCCTTTGCCCTTTTCTTGAAACTAGTGGTCTTGTTGACCATCAACACTTGATGCTCCTTCTTGATTTCTACCTCCGCAGCTTTCAGCATTGCGAAGAGCTCGGGAATAGTCTTATTCATCCCTTGCATATTATAGTTCATCACGAAGCTCTTGTAGCTTGGTGGCAGTGATTGGAGAATTCTGTCAATGACGCAATCATCTGGAAGATTAACTCCCAATTGAATCAAGTGATTATTATACCCAGACATTTTGAGTATATGCTCACTGACAGAACTGTTCTCCTCCATCTTGCAGCTATAGAACTTATTGGAGACTTCATATCTCTCAATCCGGGCATTTGCTTGAAATATTAACTTCAACTCCTGGAACATCTCACATGCTCCATGAAGTTCAAAACGTCGTTGAAGTCCCGATTCTAAGCCGTAAAGCATGGCACACTGAACTATCGAGTAGTCATCAGCTTTGCTCTGCCAGACGTTCATAACATCTGGTGTTGCTCCAGCAGCAGGCCTGGCACCCAGCGGTGCTTCCAGGACGTAATTCTTTTGTGCAGCAATGAGGATAATACTCAAGTTACGGACCCAGTCCGTGTAATTGCTACCATCATCTTTCAACTTTGCTTTCTCAAGGAACACATTAAAATTCAACGGAACAACAGCATGGGCCATCTATCTACAATCAAACATGAATAAGCAAGATACTATCAGGTACTAAGTTCATGATAAATTTAGGTTCAATTAACCATATTACTTAAAGAACTCCCACTTAGATAGACATCCCTCTAATCCTCTAAGTGATTACGTGATCCAAATCAACTAAACCATGTCCGATCCTCACGTGAGATGGAGTAGTTTCATTGGTGAACATCGCTATGTTGATCATATCTACTATATGATTCACGCTCGACCTTTCGGTCTCCGTGTTCCGAGGCCATATCTGTATATGCTTGGCTCATCAAGTATAACCTGAGTATTCCACGTGTGCAACTGTTTTGCACCCGTTGTATTTGAACGTAGAGCCTATCACACCCGATCATCACGTGGTGTCTCAGCACGAAGAACTTTCGCAACTGTGCATACTCAGGGAGAACACTTCTTGATAATTAGTGAGAGATCATCTTATAATGCTACCGTCAATCAAAGCAAGATAAGATGCATAAAAGATAAACATCACATGCAATCAATATAAGTGATATGATATGGCCACCATCATCTTGTGCTTGTGATCTCCATCTTCGAAGCACCGTCATGATCACCATCGTCACCGGTGCGACACCTTGATCTCCATCGTAGCATCGTTGTCGTCTCGCCAATCTGATGCTTCCACGACTATCGCTACCGCTTAGTGATAAAGTAAAGCATTACAGCGCGATTGCATTGCATACAATAAAGGGACAACCATATGGCTCCTGCCAGTTGCCGATAACTCGGTTACAAAACATGATCATCTCATACAATAAAATTTAGCATCATGTCTTGGCCATATCACATCACAACATGCCCTGCAAAAACAAGTTAGACGTCCTCTAATTTGTTGTTGCAAGTTTTACGTGGCTGCTACGGGCTTAAGCAAGAACCAATCTTACCTACGCATCAAAACCACAACGATAGTTTGTCAAGTTGGTGCTGTTTTAACGTTCGCAAGGACCGGGCGTAGCCACACTCGGTTCAACTAAAGTTGGAGAAACTGTCACCCGCTAGCCACCTTTGTGCAAAGCACGTCGGGAGAACCGGTCTCGTGTAAGCGTACGCGTAATGTCGGTCCGGGCCGCTTCGTCCAACAATACTGCCGAACCAAAGTATGACATGCTGGTAAGCAGTATGACTTATATCGCCCACAACTCACTTGTGTTCTACTCGTGCATATAACATCAACATATAAAACCTATGCTCTGATACCACTGTTGGGGAACGTAGTAATTTCAAAAAAAATCCTACACACACGCAAGATCATGGTGATGCATAGCAACGAGAGGGGAGAGTGTGATCTACGTACCCTTGTAGATTGACAACGGAAGCATTAGCACAACGTGGTTGATGTAGTCGTACGTCTTCACGGCTCAACCGATCAAGCACCGAAACTACGGCACCTCCGAGTTCTAGCACACGCTCAGCTCGATGACGATCCCCGGACTCCGATCCAACAAAGTGTCGGGGAAGAGTTCTGTCAGCACGACGGCGTGGTGATGATCTTGATGTACTACCGTCGCAGGGCTTCGCCTAAGCACCGCTACAATATTATCGAGGACTATGGTGGAAGGGGGCACCGCACACGGCTAAGAATATGATCACGTGGATCAACTTGTGTGTTTAGGGGTGCCCTCTGCCTTCGTATTTAAAGGATCAAAGGGGGGGGGGGTGCGGCCGGCCAGGAGAGGGCGCGCCAGGAGGAGTCCTACTCCCTCCGGGAGTAGGATTCCCTCCTTTTCCTAGTTGGAATAGGATTCAGGAGGGGGGAAAGAGGAGAGAGAGAAGGAAGGGGGGCGCCGGCCCCCTCTCCTTGTCCTATTCAGACTAGGGGGGAGGGGCGCGCGGCCCAGCCCTGGCCACCTCTCCTCTCTTCCACTAAGGCCCACTAAGGCCCATATACCTCCCAGGGGGTTCCGGTAATCTCCCGGTACTCTGGTAAAATCCCGATTTCACCCGGAACACTTCCGACATCCAAATATAGGCTTCCAATATATCAATCTTTATGTCTCGACCATTTCGAGACTCCTCGTCATGCCCGTGATCACATCCGGGACTCCGAACAAACTTCGGTACATCAAAATGCATAAACTCATAATATAACTGTCATCAAAACCTTAAGCGTGCGGACCCTACGGGTTCGAGAACAATGTAGACATGACCGAGACACGTCTCCGGTCAATAACCAATAGTGGAACCTGGATGCTCATATTGGCTCCTACATATTCTACGAAGATCTTTTATCGGTCAGACCGCATAACAACATACGTTGTTCCTTTTGTCATCGGTATGTTACTTGCCCGAGATTCGATCGTTGGTATCTCAATACCTAGTTCAATCTCGTTACTGGCCAGTCTCTTTACTCGTTCTGTAATACATCATCTCACAACTAACTCATTAGTTGCAATGCTTGCAAGGCTTATGTGATGTGCATTACTGAGAGGGCCCAGAGATACCTCTCCGACAATCGGAGTGACAAATCCTAATCTTGAAATATGCCAACCCAACATGTACCTTTGGAGACACCTGTAGAGCACCTTTATAATTACCCAATTACGTTGTGATGTTTGGTAGCACATAAATTGTTCCTCCGGCAAACGGGAGTTGCATAATCTCATAGTCATAAGAACATGCATAAGTCATGAAGAAAGCAATAGCAACATACTAAATGGTCGGGTTCTAAGCTAATGGAATGGGTCATGTCAATCAGATCATTCACCTAATGATGTGATCCCGTTAATCAAATAACAACTCTTTGTCCATGGTTAGGAAACATAACCATCTTTGATTAATGAGCTAGTCTAGTAGAGGCATACTAGTGACACTCTGTTTGTCTATGTATTCACACATGTATTATGTTTCCAGTTAATACAATTCTAGCATGAATAATAAACATTCATCATGATATAAGGAAATAAATAATAACTTTATTATTACCTCTAGGGCATATTTCCTTCACGAAGCAGGGCCTCGAGGAAGCAGGGAGATTGGAAGAGCCAAGTGCGGCAGAGGAAGAATAACTGAGTAAGAGGTGGGGGCCGCATAGCGAGGCGGATTCAAGGGCAACATGGGGAAGTGGAGACGCCCACGTCCAATCAACTGCCACGCATCGACAGAGGCTGCAGGCTTTTGGGGTCCGCGAGGCTCCGTACTTGGCCCTTGGCTTCGCCGCGAAGCCAAGCCCGAGCGCACCTTGGGCCTGGGGGCTATAGTCGGCGTCCTGGGAACGGGGGTCCCCAGACTTGCCTGCCTGCGGCCTGAGGCGTGGCTAAGCCAGCAGGCCGTACGACCCATCTTCATCAACAAGGCATCCAAGACCCTCGCGAGGGGCCAAGCCTCGCGAGGCGGATGACGCAAGACCTCCTCTAGAGTGGCCTAGTCAGGCAGGCTCACAAGGAGCGGAAATGTCAAGGCAAGGCAAACCTCAAGAGGCCCTCATGACGTGAGCCATGACGATCGGCACCAGGCGGGCGCCAGCGCGCGCAGCATCCTTGTTTCCCCTTTGGTGCCAAGGAGACCTGCGCAGGCGAGGAGTAGCGTGGCATCAGGCAAAGGTTTCCATATTGCTGCAACAAGACCAGGACCAGAAGGACGGCAAGACAGCGGTCATCGTGGAGCCCAAGACGACGTCACCACTAGAGCCTTTGGTAGGCGAAGACCACTTTTGTCAGGATGGCTTGTACTAGTTGTCCCCCTTCAAATTAGCCCGCCGTTGTTGGCTCTGTTCTGGCTCAATATTTGGGAAGAGGACCAGGGCATATATAAGTAGAGCTAACCAGCATCGAAGAGAAGAAGGAGAAGGAGAGAGATCACTCTCACTCACACAAGTTAGCCAAGCACAAGAACACGCCAACCTTAGGAGGGTGTTCTTCCCATTGTATTGTTCATCATCAGCCCTAGAGGCAATCCACCACCACCACACTGGAGTAGGGTATTACACCACAACGGTGGCACGAATCAGTATAAATCTTGTGCCTTTCTATGTTGCGAGTTTGTCGAGTTCGTCCGCGAGATCTTAGCGAGCTAGGGCATAGATCGTGGGAGGAAAAGACTTCACGCGCACCCCAGTGTTCGAACCTTAAGGGTTTGCCGGAACCCCAGATCGGACACTAGGACCTGAGTATCTCTTGGTTGCTTTCATGAAAATATTCCAAACTTTTATGGTCGGCTTCAACTTCTCTGAAGGATCCTGCCAAAAAAGGAGAAGTTAAGTCGCTAACATGACCATTCTAAGGAATCTGTGTCAATATTAATATTAGAGGTGAGATTAAGGTTTCCCCTAAAACATGAGATTATGATTTATGGGTCAAATAATGTCAAACTTTTGGGAGAAATCAAGGAGAGAAGGTGTCGCATAAGTTTGTAGTGATATAGTCCCTGTCACCATGAAATCTTCTGCAGCAAAATATCTAACAAAGGATCAGTGCACAACAGCTCGCATCAAAAGTTCAGGACACAACCCACTATTCAGTAGTCAGTACACAACACGCAGACACAACACAACCGCCGCTATCCTCAACCTCAGGCCACACACACTCTCCTTTGTCTGCACCCACGTTCACCTCAAGCAACAGTCGCATTGCCTCCTCAAGCCCCGGTCGGCGTCGTCCGCGCTTGCCCTCCTCAAGCTCCGGTCCGATGGCCCGTACTCGCCCTCCACAACGGCCGTCCGACACGCGCCCTTTGCTGAAGGAGGAGGAGAGAGGGCACGAGCAGAGAAGGGGACTCACTAGCCTCTCGCTTAGGCCACCGCGCGCCCATGCTGAGCCAACTCCCTTACCTCGCATCCAGCATTTACCCGGTGAGCCTTTTCACCTGGTCAAACACCCCGCTCGCCGCCCCGAGGCTGCGGATGATGCCCCATATCTCCTGCATGGTGAGCAACTGGCCAAATGCGGCCATGGCAATGACCTCTAACACGTCACCCACGCTGCCGAAATCCAGCAACACGGAAAACAGTGCGTAGGTGGCGGTCTGCTTGAGCGGCCGCTCGCCCCCCGACGGGGACCCGGCCCTCCCCATGACGATTGCGCCGATGTGGGCCAGTCGCGCGCACACGCCGCCCCAATCCAGCGTGGACACCACCTCCAGTCGCAGCTCCTTCGTCTCCAGGATCTTCAGGGGTAATTACTAATGGAAAAACTAACGCCCACATGTGTGGGCGTTTGCACATCGCCCACACGCCTCCATCAGAGGAACTCCAATGGGCCGACCCAAACAGACGGCGCTTTTGTCCGCTTTTTGTCCGTTTGGGTCGGCCCGGCTGACACAAACGTCCGGTGCTGTGTTTAGGTCGCTGTGAGTGTCCAACGCTGGCCCGATCCATTTTGTCGGCGTGCCAAAAAAATATTTAACATGCATTTAATTAAACATAAAAGCTGGCAACGAAGGCCGGCGAAAGTCCACATTACATTAATTAACAACAAAAAACCTAAAAACTAGACGATGCGCAGCCCTAGGCATCTGCATCGGGGCCGGTGAGGTCGATCAACGTTGGCGCAAGGCCGGCGCAAGGGAACGCCGTGTTCCAGAGGGCGCCGCTGCTGCCTGCGCCGCCGTTGCCTAGGCCTGGCACGCATCCTATTCGGCCTCACGGTTGAGCATCTGTAGGCGCTCGCCCTCCCGGTGCTCCTCGGCCAGCCGAACGCAACACCAGTGGTCGAGGTAGGCCGCCTCTTTCTTCTCCGTTGCCCCGAGCCAGATCGGCAGAGCGCTGACCCACTCGCGCACTAATCCTGTCCAGGAGTAGCACTCGAAGGGGCCGGCTCCTCCGGCTCGTCTTTGGGCGGGGAAGGCGGGGTCACCGGCGGCACGACGCAGTCGCCCGCCGCGGAGAGGGCCATGGCCTCCGCCATGGCAGCTGGAAAGCCGCCTCATCTGCCTCCCTCCACCGCTCCACCTCCTCGCTCTCCTTAATGTCCGCCTGGTAGGCGGCCTCGGCCTCCTGCTCCTCGTGGCGGACGATGAGCGGGGGCGACGGCAGGCTGCGATCGACACCACGGACGTCGAGTCGCCTCGCCTCCTCGTGCTCGAAGGTGAACCATCGAGCCCAGTAGGGCGAGTCGACGACGTAGTGCGATAAGGCGCGCTGCTCCGGCGTCAGCAACGCCTGCCGATGCCGCACCTCCTCCGCATGGGCCCTCGCCATCCGCGGCGTCGCCAGCACTGGGATCCTCTCCGGATCCAAATGCAGTCATGCGACAGCGTCGCGTCGGGGTACGGCACAGGCACACTGTGCTGACAGTCCACGCAGCCTGGTGCACCGGCACATTGATGCGCTGCCTCTACCGAGGAGGGCGGGGAGGGAGGGGGAATGGCGGGTGGGGCCTTGCCCTTGCCGCTGCCGCCGATATCAGAGAAGAAGCCCATGCTTTCGGTGGCTAGGGTTGTCGCCGGTGCGGGGGCAGCGGCGGCCAGATTGGGACAGGGGCGAGTGGCAGTGGATGAGGACGGCCCCGCCGCACGCCTGGCTTAAAAAGGACGACCGCCGCCACTGACGCATGGGCCCAAGGTGGGCGGTCATCATATATGATGTTGACCTTCAAAGTTGGACGGCCGCCAGGTGGGGACGCAGCGGACAGCGAGAAGGCGCGCAAGGCGTCTGTTCTGCGTCCGCGCCGACACATTTGGGGCGCAAATTTGGGCCGCAAATGCGTCGGCGCGGACGCGGAGCGGATGTGATTTGGGTATGGGTCAACGCGTTAGGCCGCCTCTTTTGTCCGCGCCGACCCAAACGGACAGCGGCGGACGAAATGGGTCGCCCCATTGGAGTTGCTCTCACCACTCATTTTGCCGCGTATGAACAGATAACATCAGTAGAAATCTTTTTCGTATTTGGCTTAAAAATGTTTGATCTCCTAATTAAGAAGTGAATTAAAAATCCGTTTTCACCATTAATTAAATCCTTCTCGACAAGATCTTCAAAACTAGACCCCATGTTGATATGTTTCGACGAATTTTTTTTTTTGCCCAAAAGTTGCCATGATGTTTACACGGTAGTTGCCATAGTGCTTAAACTAAAGTTTTCATGTGGCAATTTTAGTTTGTAGATCATGGCAATTTTAGTTTTTTTATGATGGCAATTCCAGTACTTTGACCATGGCAATTTTAAGTGTATGTATCATGGCAATTTTAGTTTATGGTGCATGGCAAGTCTAGTTTCTTAATTCCCCGTTTTATAATATGTCAAAATTTACTTTTAAGTGCAGAAGAAAATAGCTAAAACATATCATGACAACTTTAGTGTAAACATCATGGAAAATCATGTGCAATAGACATGGCAACTTTTAGCCAAAAAATTCAATGAAATATATTGATATGATATCCAGTTTCAAAGATCTCGTCGTGAGGGATTTAATGGTGAAAACAGATCTTCAATCAGATTTTTCATTGAAGAGATAAAACATTTAAAAAACTGAAAATCCAAAAAGATTTCCACATGCATGCATGCGGTGACATGGCGTAGTCTGTGTGCTATAGGACGTGTGGGCGGTGTCGGTGTCAAAACCAGCGGATCTCAGGTAGGGGGTCCCAAACTATGCGTCTAAGGTTGATGGTTATAGGAGATAGGGAACATGAAGTTTTATCCAGGTTCGGGCCCTCTTGATGGAGGTAACACCCTACGTCCTGCTTGATTGATATTGATGGGTATGAGTATTAGAAGAGTTGATCTACCATGAGATTGTAATGGCTAAACCCTAGAAGTCTAGCCTGTATGACTACGGTATTTTGTATCCCCTATTCGGACTAAGTCCTCCGGTTTATATAGACACCGGGGGATCTAGGGTTACATAGAGTCGGTTACATAATATGGAATCTTCTTAGTTGTTCACCAAGCTTGCCTTCTACACCAAGGAGAGTCCCATCCAGATACGGGTACAGTCTTCGGTCTTCATATCTTCACAACCATCAGTCCGGCCCATAGATAACAGGCCGGACGCCCGAGGACCCCTTATTCCAGGAATCCCTCAGTAGCCCCTGAACCTTGCTTCAATGACAAGGTATCCGACACGTAGTGTTGTCTTCGGCATTGCGAGGCGAGTTCCTCCTTCCGAACTCCCGAATAGTCTTCAGACAAATTGATTATGTCCGGACCTGTAACACATACCGCACACAACCGTAGAGAGAATATAATAACACACGAGTCCCATCCGCTGTACAACTTTAGTAATGTGACGTCACGCCTATCCGGTTATAATTTCGAACCGTTTTTGCCCCACATTTCGAGACGTGGTTGTCATTGGGACGTCTTGTCAAAGCAGAGATCATGTCCCTTTATCACGGGATTCTCATCAATACAAGTGTGGGTAACCCAACTGTGCTGTTTACACAGCCTTGGGAGTAGGCGAATTTTAAGGCGAACGGGAGGGGGGCGTTCGATATTCACCGCCCTTATATGGAGATAAGATTCCTCCTTCTTCCCCCACGCTTTCCTCCTGCCTCTCCATCCTTGAGCTCCAACGCCCAAGTCCTCATTCAAACCAGCACCCAACCATGTCCAGATCTGGAGCCAGCGGCAAGTGGGTGACCTCCTCCGTTAAGAGGGAAAATATAGTGGAGCTCTGAGAGGCTGGATACCTGGCTAAGGAGATCGTTCACCGACTCCTGGCCGAGGGACATATCGTCCCCACCCCCGAGCCTCATGAGAGAGTGGTGTTCCTCACGCATTTTGTCCGCGGGCTGGGATTCCCTCTCCACCCGTTTTTCCACAGATTGATGTTTTATTATGGGCTAGACTTTCATGATCTAGCCCCTAACTTTATCCTCAACATCTCGGCATTTATAGTCATGTGTGAGGCCTTTCTCCGCATTCCACCTCACTTCGGCCTATGGCTGAAGACCTTTAATGTGAAGCCAAAGGTGGTGAGAGGCCAGCAGGCAGAGTGCGGAGGAGCTATGTTGGGTAAGATGCCCAACGTCACCTGGCTCAAACGTTCTTTCATGGAGACAGTGAAGGGGTGGCAATCAGGGTGGTTCTACATCACCAAGCTGCGCGACCCTAACTGGACGGTGGGCCCCCAATTTTGATCCGGAGTTTCGATGCGGCTCACCTCCTGGCAAGAGAAGGGCCTAACCTGGGGTGCTCCGAGAGAGCTGACAAGGCTCCACACGTGCGTCCAGAACATGATATCCATAAATATTATGCTTTTCAATGTGATCCAGGTTATGCTCATCCGCCGGATCCTCCCGTGCCAACGCCAGACTTGTTATTTATGGGAGTTCGATCCGGCCAAGCACCAGGGCGCTGCTAGAGCTCTTCGGCACAACGCACGAGGATATCTGGAAAGTGCTCTTCAAGGCCGGTGAGACACCACCGCCTACAACCGAGGATCATGGGCTTAGCTCAAAGTGCCAAGCTAATTCGGTAAGTTTTTTCACGCTCTCAAGGCATAACCTTTACTAGCATATTGTGAGAAAGAAGTCTAAGCTCTCCTATCAATTTTTTCCTTAGGCCTGGGTTGACATAGCGAGGCAGATTAACTGTCGAACCCCGCTACCTAAAGATGAAGAGACCCCACTCCTAACGAAGATGTTGTTCCCGACACCTTATGACGTG
Source organism: Triticum aestivum (assembly GCF_018294505.1). Classification (NCBI taxonomy): domain Eukaryota; kingdom Viridiplantae; phylum Streptophyta; class Magnoliopsida; order Poales; family Poaceae; genus Triticum; species Triticum aestivum. The sequence continues at coordinate 93,518,975 of NC_057800.1, forward strand.
CCAGAGAAGAAGACCAAAAAGGCATCCAAAGGAACCAGGAGTGGCCTTCGTTGAAAGGATTCTTCGGAATTGTCGTCCGAAGACGAGACTGACCCTTCGATCACCGGAGACGGTGAGGAGGAGGAGGAGGAAGACAACTCCCCCCTGAGGGGGAAGGAAAAGAGGGTGGCCTCCACAAACTTGGAGGCAAAGGCACCCAAGAGGGGGAAGGGCTCCCTCGTGAATAACTCCGCGTGGGATGTCGATAGCAGTCCGGAACGAATGCCCCGGACCAAGCCTCGAGCCGCTTCGTAAGTACCCAAGACCTTATGCTCGTCAAAATGTCTGGACCTTCCCCTTTGCAATATTAATATGTTTAATTTATGCTATTGTAGTCCGACCCTTGATGGTTCTCCGTAGTCCTCGACAGTGGACTCGCTAGACTCAAAGGAGATGGCTAGCATGTCGCCGCCACCTGCTCACTCTGCCTCGCCCAAGAGTGATGACGAGGTGGTGTCCCAATGGGCCTTCCCCAACAAAGGGGAGGCTTCGGATATCATCAGGGCGTCATCCAAGGGTGAGTCCACGGCCACCGGACACGTGGGGAATAAACCCCCATGGAGACGGATGGTGGGGGCCGAGTCCCATTCGACCCTCAGCCGGATATTATTCTGGAGACCTGTACGGCTCCGGAGTCTAGCGAACAGCCTTCCCTGAAAGGAGGGGGTGTGCCTGTTACGCTGGTGACCTCTGTACGACCAGAGGCACCAGATGATCTACTGGAAGCGCTGCGAGACGCTTCCATTGTAGATGAGCATCGTACCCTCATGGTTACGGTGATAAAAAAGGTTCAGTCTACCAAAAGTGGACTGACTGAAGCCTGCACTAGCCTTTTAATAGGCTTTGAGGTAATAATAATTGTAGAAAGAATATCACAACATAGACAGTAGCCCCTAGTGCTATGTTCGGTGTTCAGAAAGAAAAGTAGAACAAAGGATCAAAACAAGTTTCGCAGGAGTCTAACATATGATGTCTATGTGAATAAGCAAGCGTCGCTGCTGGCTGCTGCCGCTCATACTGTGGAGGTCTCCGAACTGAAGCGGAGCCTGGAGCGGGCCGAGGAAGAGCTCAGTCTTGTGAAGACGCAGCTGGAGGACAGCAAAGGTATGCAGTAACCTGTGCGTGCATGTCAGGAAGGATGAATACTTCATGCTGACCGAAGTGTCATGGACTATTCTAGGGGCCACGACCGAGGTGGCAGCCCTCAAGAAGGCATTAGCCGAGGCCATGGACAAAGTGGCCAAGGAACATGCTGCATGCGAAAAGCACGAGGCCCGGGTCAACGAGGTGCAATAAGAGCTTCAGGATGCCGTTAAGAAGTACGAGTCCCTAGAGCATGATTCTAAGACGCAGGCGTCCGAACTTGCCAAGGCTCACCAGAGCGCACAAGAGGCTCGAGCCGAAGCCCAGAGTGCTCTTCAGGAATTCCAGGCGGCTAAGAAGATTGTGGCGGGTAAGTTTTTCATTATGCAAAGCAAGTTGATGAAGGGAATGCTCCTGTTGCTTACTCGAATTTGGTGCTCTACATGGGCGTTTACGGATTTGCCACCCAGCGTATCCGATGCTGCTGAATTCTGTTGAGCCGAGGAAGGGAATTCGATGGAGAAGCTATTCTGGTCTCAATATCTTGGACCAGAACATCTGGTATCCTTCAGCAACCAGTTGAAACAGTAGGTCGAGCTGCACAAGGCAGCCGAGCTGGCCATGAGGGACCTGATAGTCCGGCTATGGCCTGCTGCGCCGGTACCCAGTAGCTACTTCGGGCTTGTGAAGCAGCTTCTTAGTGCCTGCCCGCGACTTGAGGTCGTAAAGCGGTCGGTCTGTATTAAAGGTGCCCGGATGGCCTTTGTTCACTGCAAGATGTGGTGGGCGAAAATGGATGCCATCAAGCTGATCAAGGGGCCGCGGAAGGGCAAGGAGCACCGTACACCCGAGCGCTATTTTGTGGATGTCCTTGAGGGGTCTCATATTGTAGCCACGCAGTGCGGGCAGGACGTTATTTTCGAGTGAATACACTCGTATTTTGTCTTGTATGATGACAAGAAATCCGCTTTGTAATATATAATTTTTATTATGTTTTGATTACACCCAGGCGGGTTTGGCTCCCACCACACGTGTGGGTGTTAGCGTTGTCCATTACTAATTAGGGGTCGGGTGTGGTGTGGAAGCCTATTCACATAAGGAAATCGTTGATGTGATTTCAGGAACTCCTTAGATCGGGGGGGGGGCCCGGAAATCGTTGACGTAATTTCAGGAACTCATTGGATTGGGGGGCGGGGGTGGAGTACGACCAGTCATTCAAAATTGCCAAGTGCACACCATAAAGCTATTACATCAATGCTGGCTGTTAGATTCAGATTTGTGGGATTAATCGTGCGGTGGTGAATGGGTCGTCCAGTGTTCCAGGGGTAATTACGAGGTGCACTTAAGAAAGTTCATGTTGGATTGTTTAATAGTAGTGTAGAAGTGTAGAAGAAGATTAACCAACGTTGTTGGAGACAGGCGACTTGGGAGGCCCTCGGTCCACTTTTTTGGGGAGTCAACTCCGTGCACTCTCCCTCACCGCAGCCGGTCGACGTCACCAGGCTTGCTCGTGCAGTTGACAGCGGCGACGGGCTTTGATAATGTAGCGTTGGAGGACAACCCCCAAGGCCAGACACATTGAAGGAGGAAAGTGCAACAGCTGTGTGTTCTTGTGCTGGGGCGGCGGCCTGTGATCTTCTTCCCCAAGACGGGTGCAAGCGGCGGAGATCACCTGGCACCATCATGACCCAACCTGGCGCGATCGCCAACACTGTCGAAGCCCCATTTCTGCTTAAGCTTGGATGTGAGTGATTTGGCTGCAAGTGTTGGGCAGTGCCAGATGGCGGTCATCGGAGGGACTTTGACATGTCAATGCGATGACAACGGCGATGATGGTTGGTGATCAGACTGGTCTAGATTTTTCCCGCATCGCCCGGTTCGTCGTTTGTGTCTCTACGGGTGATGCACGATAGCATTCGTGTTCTTCCTCTCAGTATGATTTGCTTCCACAGGCGAGGACGACATAACTAGTGGTGGTGTGTGGTTATGTCGTCTAATGCTGATCAACCACCCATTGCCTCTTGCGAGGATGGCATCTGCAGCGTCCCGAACTATAGACGTAGGCAGTGTCGATGTCCTTCTTCTATGTCAAAGATTTTGCCTGATGTGGTGAGCGACTCTATCGCATATGTAGCTACAGGGATTGTGGCAAGTGGAGGAGACAACACATGACTTTGATTGGGTGGCCTCCCCTCGCGTAGCCTCCCCCTAGGCGACGCCAGGTGACGATGACATGTACCTAGGGTAGGGCAATAGACCTAACCTAAGTACCCTTCCCAAGGACACTGCCCTGCAATCGAAGACATCCAAAGGATGACAAATTCTACCGACTGAAATCACCTCAGGATGCAATTCACTCGACCATGAGTTCCACTCGGACAACCCAATTCCATTCGACCAGGATATAATCATTCGACCACATCAGAAACCACTCAGAGTACAGAAGATCTAAGGTCACTGTGGATGGCAACGGTCATGCATTCACCCCGTAGTCTTAAGGGCCATTTATATCACTTTAATGCTAACGTTACTAGTGACGTCCCCTCTTTATGTACATTGAACCCTATGTAATGGGGGATGGCTGGGGTCCTGGCGCACTCTATATAAGCCACCCCCTCCTCTGAGACAAGGGTTCACACCCCCTGTAACTTCACGCATAATCCAATCGACCAGCCTCCGGGCAGCAAGACGTAGGGATGTTACTTCCTCTGAGAAGGGCCTGAACTCATAAATCTTGCGTGCACAACTTCACCATAGCTAGGATCTTGCCTCCTCATACCTACCCCCCATTCTACTTTCAGACTTAGAAGCACGACAGTTGGCACCCACCGTGGGGCAGGTGTCTTAGCGACTTTCTGGTGAGGTTGCGATTTCTCCTAATCCTATCATCATGGTTTCCGGTGGAGGTTTGGCTGAGGTCCGCGAGATCCGTCTCAGCGCGCTTGTTTTCATAGCCGACGACTCTGCTTGGCTTCTGGAAGCTCCCCTCGACGTCGAGGCACTCCCCGTCTGCGGGGCGACGCACTTTCGCGCGTGCGTTCATGGCGTCCTTCTGTGGCAGCCATCAACCCAGTATCGGTCGGCTCCCGCGGTGTCTTCGCTCCCCGTTGTTCGCCGTTGCAAGTGATCTGGTCGGTCGCGGCTTCAGGGATGGGTGAAGCATGCGGTGGCACGACAGTCGACCACCCCTCAAGTCACGGTGATCGAGCCCGACAAATTTCTCTACGGCCTGCTCGATCTATCGACTGGCTCCATCGAGACCCTATCCGAGTGCGACAACAGCGACCCCGTAGCGGAGGTCCTGATGGTCAACACGCCGCGCAGCCTGCCTGGCATGTGTCGCAATGGCGGCGACGATGGCGGTGGCGATCCGTCGCGCGTTCACGAGGATTACGACCCCGAAATCCTCTCTTCTAAGCAGACGGAGGAACTTCACCGCCACAATATGGAGGTGCTCCACACACTTGTTTTCGGAGAGACCTCTGAAGCTCGGGCCGTGGAGGCAGCGCGTTTGGCCACTCTTGCTGAGCGCACTCGACTGAGAACCTTTAGCGTGCACTCGACGATCGCGCTCGGCGGTAGATCCCCGAATCCACTCGACGGCAGTGGCAGCTGTTCCCGCCTGAACCGCAGGTATACCGCACTCCGTTTTGAAACCTTACAGCCGCAGCCCGCATAGCAGAATCTATTCAGCCGTCCTAGTTGGAAGCTAGTAGAGGTTTGATGCAGATCAGAGCGGTGCTCCGGGCAGCAGGAGAGCAGAACACTGTAGTGTCTCAGTTGCATAACAGAATTCATAGCAGATCCGTGTTGGCTGACACAGTTCAGTCAGCTCACAGCCCAAGATCACCTCCGCGGCGTGAGGGACGAGGGCATCGCGAAGGGCAATACTTGGGTCAGAACCACGAGAAGCACGATCATCGGCTCGACCATGATGACCGCCGGTGAGTGCCTACACCCCCTCCGAGGGGCGAATCATATGTGCCCCGACATTATGATGATAGGCACCCGTACATCGAAGAGCGGAGGGGGCCAGTCGACCCAAGAGAACCAGGGTTTGATGCAAGGTTTGGTGGGCAGGAATCGATCACAGAGAGAAGGGTAAGACAGAGATTGCCCGACTGGAACTAGAGTGCATGTTTCTGGTCTCGAGTGTTTTAGCAGAGCCATCAGGGCTGCAGAGATCCCTCCAAACTTCAGGTTGGCGACTGGAGTCAGTAAGTTCACTGGTGAATCGAAGCTTGACACCTGGCTTGAGGACTACCGAGTGGCTGTGCAGATCGGTGGAGGAAACGATGAGGTGGCCATGAAGCATCTTCCTCTGATGCTTGAAGGGTCAGCTAGAACTTCGTTGAATCAGTTGGCTCCGGGCAGTATATTCAGCTGAGAGGAGTTGGACCGAGTGTTCGTCAGAACGCTTGAGGGCACGTGCAAACGACCAGCAGGGTTGACAGAATTGCAACATTGCATGCAAAAACCGAATGAAACTTTGAGGGATTACATCCAGAGGTGGACCACTTTGCATCACACTGTGGAGAATGTGTCTTAGCATCAAGCAGTTTGCGCCTTCAAGGAGGGAGTTCGGTATCGGGAGCTCAACCTGAAATTCGGTCGAATAGGAGACATGACCCTGACCCGAATGATGGAGATAGCCACTTGGTATGTAAACGGCGAAGAAGAAGACCGACTCCATAGCGGCAAGGGAAAACCAGTCGACCAGGATACTGGAGGAGGTAATTCCAATCGGAAGCAGAAGCGCAAAGCTGAACCTGTGGGTCCTGGAGAGGTTGCAGTCGCAACCCAATGAAAATCTAAAGGAAAGCCTAAAGGGCCTTGGATCCCCAAGAAAGTGAAAGGTTCAACAGGGAATGACGTGTTGGATTTTCCATGTCACATTCATATCAAGAAAGATGAAGAGGGTAATCTGATTTATCCCAAACATACCACTCGACAGTGTCGAGTCCTTATTCAGCAGTTCCGAGAAAAACAACCCAGTGAGAAAGAGAAGGAATCTCATAAGGATGAGGACAAGGAAGAGGATGATGAAGGATTTCCCAATGTCAATTCCACTTTGGTGATTTTTGCTGACATTGAAAGTAAAAGTCGACTGAAAGTGATCAACAGAGAAGTAAACATGGTTGCTCCGGCAATGACAATGTATCTGAGATGGTCAAAGACTCCCATCACATTTGACCAGTCCGACCATCCGCCGCATGTAGCCACCCCCAGGAGGCAAGCGCTGGTGGTCGACCTGGTCGTTGGGGGCACCCGGTTGACCAAAGTCTTGATGGATGGATGTAGTGGTTTGAACATTTTGTATGCTAAGACCCTTTGAGGGATGGGCTTTCCGATGTCCAAGCTCAGCGAGAGCAACATGCGGTTCCACGGAGTTATACCTGGAAAGAAAGCCGATTCACTCGGCCAGATTACTCTTGACATGGTTTTCGGTGATTCAAAGAATTACCGTAAGGAAAAGTTGACATTTGAAGTTGTGGATTTTCACAGTGCCTACCATGCTATCCTGGGCAGAACCGCGTATGCTCGTTTCATGGCTCGACCATGTTATGTGTACCTCAAACTCAAGATGCCTGGCCCTAGGGGCGTGATTACAGTCACTGGTAATCGGCAGTGAGTAGAAGAGTGCTTCTAAAAGGGCTCGAAGATTGCCAATGAACAGATTGCAGCAATAGAAATGGAAGAATACAAGAAGACTGCATATTCGAGAGATTTGTTGACAGATAAGAAGCCTGCTTCAGAATCCGCATTTAAGTCGTCTGGTGAAACAAAGTCAGTTCATATTCACCCGATCGATCCCAATGCAGCTCCGACACATATTTCAACAACACTCGACAGCAAATACGAAGAAGCGCTCATCCAATTCCTTCGTGAGAACTGGGACATCTTTGCATGGAAACCTTCTGACATGTCAGGTGTACCCAGGGAACTGGCTGAGCACCATTTATGGGTCGACCCAAAAGCAAAACCTGTCAAAGAGCATCTCCGATGGTCCGCCGTGGAGAAAAGAAAGACAATTGGCGAGGAAGTGGCTCGACTTCTGGCAGTTGAGTTTATCCGAGAGATTTACCACTCCGAGTGGCTCGTCAATGTCGTCATGGTTACCAAGAAAGATGATTCACTCTGTATGTGTATCGACTTCAAGCATATCAATCGGGTCTGCCCGAAAGATCACTTCCCTCTCCCCCGCATCGATTAAATAGTCGACTCGACTACAGGATGTGAGCGATTGTCCTTTCTGGACGCGTACTCCGGGTACCATCAGATCCGACTGTATGGACCCGATGAAATAAAAAAAGCTTTTATCACCCCATTCGGGTGGTTTTGGTATGTTACTATGCCCATTGGTCTCAAGAATTCTGGTGCCACATTCATGCACATGATATAGAAGTGCCTGCTCACTCAAATCAGTCGGAATGTGGAAGCATACATGGATGACATCGTGGTTAAGTCACGTAAAGTTTCCAACCTGCTGACTGACCTCGCTGAAACCTTTGCCAATCTGAGAAGATATGATATCAAGCTTAATCCGTCGAAGTGTACATTCGGAGTTCCAGGTGGAAAGTTACTCGGTTTCCTCGTTTCCGAACGTGGGATCGATGCAAATCTAGAGAAAGTTGGTGCAATACTCCGAATGAAATGCCCTGTGCATATACACGATGTTTAGAAGCTTACTGGTTGTTTGGCCGCATTGAGTTGATTCATCTCTCATCTCGGTGAAAAGGCATTGCCTCTTTACCGATTGATGAAGAAATATGATAAGTTCGAGAGGACTCCAGAAGCTGACGCAACGCTTGCAAAGCTCAAAACCCTGCTTTCCACCCAGCCGGTGCACGCTGCTCCAATCAGCAAAGAGCCTTTACTGCTTTATATTGCAACCATTGGACAAGTTGTCAGTACAGTACTCACGGTCGAGCGGGAAGAAGAAGGTAAAGCCTATAAGGTTCAACGCATAGTGTACTATATTTCTAAAGTCTTAACTCCGTCCAAGCATAGATATCCGCATTATAAGAAGCTTGTCTATGGAACTTACTTGACCACAAAGAAGGTTGCACATTATTTCTCAAATCACTCTATCACAGTCGTCAGCGATGCTCCATTGTTAGAAATTCTGAACAACAGAGATGCAACTGGCTGAGTGGCAAAGTGGGCGATTGAACTCCTTCCATTGGATATCAAGTTTGAGGCAAAGAAAGCAATCAAGTCCCAAGCAATAGCAGATTTCCTTGTCGAGTGGATCGAACAAAAAAACCGACTCAAGTCCACTCAGAACATTGGACTATGTTCTTTGATGGATCCAAGATGTTGAATGGTTCTGGCACTGGAATAGTTGTGGTATCCCCGCGAGGCGACAAACTCAGTTATGTCCTTCAGATTCACTTTGATTCTTCCAACAATGAAGCTGAATACGAAGCACTTCTGTATGGGTTGCGAATGGCCATTTCACTTGGCATCCATCACCTAATGGTCTATGATGACTCAGATTTGGTGGTCAACCAAGTGATGAAGGAGTGGGACGTCAGAAGCCCAGTGATGACTGGTTATTGCAATGCGGTGAGAAACTTAGAAAAGAAGTCTGAAGGGCTAGAGCTCCACCACATTCCCCGACTAAAGAACCAGGCATTGGATGACCTGGAAAAAATAGGTACCAAGCGGGAGCCCGTTCCCAGCAATGTGTTGTTGGAGCATCTTCACACACCATCAGTTCAAGAGGATCCCTTCACAGAAGAGTCCCCGTAACCTAAGAGTTCTACTGATCCAACTAAAGTTGAAATCCCAGCCGTTGTCGACCTAATCATGGAAGTTTTGGTCGTTATTCCTGACTGGACAATGTCGTATATCGCATATATTCTCAGGAAAGAACTTCCAGAAGACAAAGATGAAGCACGACAGGTTGTCCGTCGATCCAAAGCCTTCACTGTGATAAGTGGTCGACTGTACAGGGAGAGTGAGACTGGAGTTGCCAAGTGATGCATTACCCCAGAGGAGGGTCGAATGATACTTAATGATATCAACTTGGGGACCTGTGGTCACCATGCGTCCTCTCGGATAATCATGGCCAAAGCATACCGAGCACGTTTTTACTGGCCGCGAGTAAATGAAGTGGCAAAGGAAATATCCGACAAGTGTGAGGGGTGCCAGTTCTACTCCAACATGTCTCACAAGCCCGCTTCAGCTTTGAAGACCATTCCACTCGTCTAGTCATTTGTTGTTTGGGGGTTGGATATGGTTGGACCCTTGAGGATTGGCTGAAGTGGTTTCACCCAGCTGCTTGTTGTAGTCGACAAGTTCACTAAATGGATTGAAGACAAACCCATCAAGAATCTCGATTCGATAACTGACGCCAGCTTCATCAGAGAGTTAACATTCAGATATGGAGTCCCGCACATCATTATCACAGACAATGGTTCAAACTTTGATTCAGATGAGTTCAGAGCTTTTTGCACTTCCCAGGGCACCCGGGTCGACTACGCTTCAGTCGCTCATCCTTAGTCGAATGTACAAGCAGAAAGAGCAAATGGTTTGATCTTACAAGGGTTGTAGCCCAGATTGATGTGAGACCTAAAGCATGCGGCTGGTGCCTGGGTAGATGAGTTACCATCGGTACTATGGGGGTCTGAGAACAACACCAAATCGGTTGACTGGCCTGACTCCTTTCTTCATGGTTTATGGAGCCGAAGCCACGCTGCCGACTGATTTACTCCATAATGCCCCACGAGTGGAGCTCTTCTCAGAGGCAGAAGCCGAACAAGCCCGGTAAGACGTTGTTGATCTTTTCGAAGAAGAAAGAGAGATGGTCCTGATCAGATCAACCATTTATCAGCAAGACCTTCGTCGGTTCCACGATAGGAACGTAAGAGGTCGAGCATTTCGGGATGGGGACCTGGTTCTCCGAGTGGATCAGCAACGTCCACACAAGCTTGCTCCCGCCTGGGAAGGTCCCTTCCTCATCACCAAAGTGCTCCACAACGGAGCATACCACCGGTACGATGTGGAACACAAGAAAGACGAGCCACGTGCTTGGAATGCGGAGCTTCTCCGCCATTTTAACACTTAAGCATTCAGACTGTCAAGATGTAATAAGAAGTACCTTTCAGTTTGTTTATCAAAGACATGGTTTTACAGTCTCCTAAATGATTGTTATTCCTTATTCATGTGTCCAAAAACACCTAGTGGGTGGCTTAGCCGCGAATCCAATTCGCCTAAGTTTCAAAAACAAAATCCTACCAAGTGAAGAGCAAACCTCTCACTCAGGGGCTTAGCTGCGAATCCGATTCACCTAAGATTAAAAAATCCTATCGAGTGGAGGGCAATCCTCTCACACGGGAGCTTAGCTGCGAATCCGATTCGCCTAAGTTTAAAAAATCCTACCTAGTGGAGAGGAATCCTCCCACTCAGAGGCTTAGCTGTAGTCTCGTACTCGCCTAAGTTAAAAAAATCCTACCGAGTGGGGAGCAATCCTCCCATTCGGGGGCTTAGATGCAGTCTCATACTCGCCTAAGTTTAAAAAATCCTACCGAGTGGAGAGCAATCCTCCCACTCGGGGGCTTAGCTGCAGTCTCGTACTCGCCTAAGTTTAAAAAATCCTACCGAGTGGAGAGCAATCCTCCCACTCGGGGGCTTAGCTGTAGTTCCATACTCGCCTAAGTTTAAAAAATCATACCGAGTGGAGAGCAATCCTCCCACTCGGGGGCTTAGCTGCAGTCTCGTACTCGCCTCAGTTTAAAAAATCCCACCGAGTGGATAGCAATCCTCCCACTAGGAGGCTTAGCTGTAGTTCTGTACTCGCCTAAGTTTAAAAAATCCTACCGAGTGGAGAGCAATTCTCCCACTTGAAATCTTAATTAGCTGGAGTCTTGTACTCGCCTAAGTTTAAAAAATCCTACCAAGTGGAGAGCAATCCTCCCACTCGGGTGCTTAGCTGCAGTCTCGTACTCGCCTGAGTTTAAAAAATCCTAACAAGTAGAGAGCAATCCTCCCACTCGGGGGCTTAGCTGCAGTCTCGTACTCGCCTAAGTTAAAAAAATCCTACCGAGTGGAGAGCAATCCTCCCACTCAGGAACTTAGCTGCAGTCTTGTACTCACCTAAGTTTAAAAAATCCTATCGAGTGGAGAGCAATCCTCCCACTCAGAGGCTTAGCTGCAGTTCCATACTCGCCTAAGTTTAAAACACGTTTCATCCTGATCCGCAAGGACGACGAGGTGCAGGTCGACCGCGACCTTATCCTCAGAGCTGCGGCACAAATACAATGTCTGCTCCATCCTGATCCGCAAGGATGACGAGGTGCAGGTCAACCGCGACCTTATCCTCAGAGTTGCGACACAAATACAATGTCCGCTCCATCCTGATCCGCAAGGACGACGAGGTGCAGGTCGACCGCGATCTTATCCTTAGAGCTGCGGCACAAATACAATGTCCGCTCTATCCTTATCCGCAAGGACGATGAGGTGCGGGTTATGGATGGCACCAAGTGCCCTCGTTCATAATCCACTCGACTGAGCTGCATCACAGAGTCAGTAAAAATTCAGACTAAAGAATCAAGTTCCACTCAGAGTCAAGAGATTCAAAAACAATGAAGTTCACATAAATCCCATGAGGTTCCAGACCGCAGATTAAAGTACTCGGGCATCTGGCCGGAAGGAGTTTAACGGTTACAAAATCACTTGGCATACCAAGGCAAATTTAATCGGCCCATAAAAAGTTTGTTCACTCCGCAGGAGGAGGACTGGCCGGCTTGACGAACTCATCCAGGCCGATTCCATCTGCAATTCGAATAGCGACAACAATGAAGGTCTCCATGAAAGACTGGAAGTCAAGTCTCTTGGTGTTGGCAACCTTGCTCGCCGCTAACTTCTCCTATTTGGCCTCCTTGCAATGGACACGAAAAAGAGACAGAGCCACATCGGCACCGCATCAAGCAGACGACTTCTTCCATTCCTGCACTCGACCAGGGATCTCTTGCGTCGAGTCATCAAGGACTTGAGGTCATTTTGGAGCTTCTCCTTTGGACAAAGCGCCGTGTAAATCCACGCCACCGCAACCTTCAGTCGAGCGAGGTAGTCTGTAACGCTGGCAAGACGGGATTCTAATCAGAGCACGTTCATGGCAGCTTCGTCCTTGATAGGGGAGTTGATGGGGTCCAAGCTTGTCTCGATTCGCTCAGTTTCCTCCTCAAAGTTTTGACAGAATTCTACAACCACAAAGAACTAGTTAGTTGATGGCTTATTGGTGAATCAATGATAGCGAAACAGTCGAATAAGGAAAAGTACCTTCAAGCATAAAGAATAACTTCTTGGCGTGCCCCTGAAAGCACAAGTGCTCCCTGGGTGATTTTGTTAATTAATGTCAACATATCTCTTGTTGGACTAATGTTTTAATCTAGTATGTTTCAGATAAGTTCAACAATGGAGTGGCATGGACTAGAGGATGTGGAACCCCTTCAAGATGATGAGGACAAAGGATTGGCTCAAGCTCAAAGCTCTGGACTCTACATTTTCTATTTTAATGATCCAAGATCGCATTGAGTCCATAGGAAAGACAATACTATTAAAAGGGGATGAGGTGTTGCTTAAGGGCTTGCTTGCTCAAAGTGCTTAGTGATATGATCCAAAGCCCTCAACCACTTTCTCACATCCACATTTGTCCCAAACCAAAAGTCAAACTCGGCCCTACCAAAACTTCCTATCCGGTGCCACCGAGTTCTGTTGACATAGCCACTGCCAGAAACCCTAACCAATTCGGTTTCACCGATGGGATCTCGGTCTCACTGAGATGGGCTTGCAAACTCTCTGTTGCCTATTACAATAATTTTGGTCCCACAGAAATATGCAATCGGTCTCACCGAGTTTGCTTGGCCAACTCTCTGTTTCACTTATTACCGAAATTGGTCCCACCGATTTTGTGTAATCAGTCAAACCGAGATGAGGCCTTACCCTAACCCTAGCACATCGGTCCCACTGAGTTGATCATGTCGGTCCCATCGAAACTCCTAACGGTCACATTATGAACTAAATCGGTTTGACCGAGTTTTCTGATTCGGTCCCATCGAGTTTGGTAAATTGTGTGTAACAGTTAGATTTTGTGTGGAGGCTATATATACCCCTCCACCCACTCTTCATTCGTGGAGAGAGCCATTAGAACTTGCCTACACTTCCATCATACATTTTCTGAGAGAGAACCACCTACCACTACAAAAAAATACACTTCCGTGCTGATACGTGTTTGTCATAGTAGGTCGCTTTTTTCGTCATGAATGTACATCCATGACAAATTTATGACAGAATCAAGATAGTCATACCTGTGCTGTCGTAGAAGTGTTCCATGACATTACCAAATTATCATCACGGAAGTGTCCACTTCCATGACGATAAATCACGCGTCACAGAAGTGCTTTCGTCAAGGGTGAATGACACGTGGCATCCACCATAACGGAACGCCGTTAAGCTATCGGGTCGGGTTTTGGATCCGATAACCCGTTAATAGCCCCGACCAATGGGAAATTTCCATGTGTAAAATTCTTATTGGCCGGACGAAACACGTGTCAGCTCGTTAGTGGGTCAGATAGGCGCCTATGATACGTCGACATGTGGCACGACCCAATAGAGGCCCATTCCTGTGTAAAGGCCGGCCCGTTTGACTTGGTCAAAAGCTGGCGGGCTGGCCCATGGAAAGCTTGTTAATGGTATGTTTGAATATAGCCCATTTAGAGCCCGCTAACCCAAGGCCCGTTTCGCCCTATCCGAATTAGGCCCAGTAGCGTCATGTGGGCCATCCAATATGATTCCAGCCCATTTTCACTTCTGGCCCATGTATGGCCCATGACGTCTTTCGGCCCATATGAGGCCCTATGTAACTCTTGGCCTATTAACGGCCCGTGGTGAATCTGGCCCGTAATGCACAGTGTATCACTTTACACCCGTTAACGGCCCGTGGTGAAACTGGCCCGTGATGAACAGTGTATCACTTTATACCCATTAACGGCCCGTTATACCGTTGGGCCGTTTCCAGCCCATGTTATCTTCCGGCCTTCTTCACAGCCCATTTATTCTTGGGCTCATTTCCAGCATTCATTTACTTACGACCCGTTACTGTCATTTTCTGCTTGTGGGCCAAATTCAGCCCGTGGTTACAGTCGGCCCGTTTGTGGTCCATTAATACGTTGGGCCGTTTTCATAGCGTCATCAAATACGGCCTATTAACGATGGCCCATTATGGTCGGCCCATGAACGAACAATTCCAACTCTAGCCTGTTTACGGCCAGAATGCGGTCCGTTCGGCCCATGTTTGGTCAATTGAACATACGGCCCGTATAAGGCCCATTGATGATACGGCCCATAGAAGGCCCATTGATGATACGGCCCGTAGAAGGCCCATTGTTTCTATGGCCCGTAGAAGGCCCACTGCTTCTATGGCCCGTAGAAGGCCCACTGTTTATACGGCCCGTAGAAGGCCCACAGTTTCTACGGCCGTAGGAGGCCCAGTGTCACTACAGTAAATATTAGCCCATGGTTATTGTGGCCTAGTTTTAAAAAATAGGTTATTGCAGCCACTAGCAAACCACAGAAAAAGAACTGCACTCACTACAAGCAAACAAATAAACAAGACAACAAGGAGATAAATAAGCAAGCAACTTACACTAGGCTATCACGGCTATTACACATATTACATCCACTGGGCATCAAAGTTTGCCACCAATGCAAATATAGGGAACACAACAGCATATAAACGCCGCAGGAAAACAAGTCCAGAACTGAAACCACTTCAGAAGAGCTCAAGAAACAATATCCTGGGTACCCATAATGATGGCAAGATGCTTAGCAAGCTTATTAACTTTCTCTTGTTTGGCGCTTAAGTCCTCTAGCGCTTGCTGTTGCACCAGAAAGTATGCATCTGAATTTTGCAGGGACTTCCTCAGTCCTTCGGCTTCCTGTCGCATAACATCTGATCGATGTCTTTCAACTGGAAATTGAGACTCAAGAAGTCGAACTGATTCAGGCAACGAGTTTGAAGAGCTGGTGCCAGCAGTGGTAGCCAGTAACTCGAACACTACATCAAGACAGGACTTTGGGGTTGTCTCAGTGTCTTCAATATAGTTTTTATCAGCTTTCTTGGAGACCAACAGGGATGTCTCACTATCTTGAACCTTATCTGCATTACTTCCTTTACCATTGCATAACAGGGTACTCTTCTCCAATATTTTATCCGCGTTCTAAAAGAGAAACAAACAAACACATCTCATGTTTACCAGTTCAATAGTAAGGTGGACAGGATAACAGCATGAAACAAACATATATCTATGTAGTATGGTCACTGTATGGTCTATATCATTCTAGTTTATGTTGCCAAATCAAGATAGATACAGTTCGAATCATATCTATTTAAGACAAAGCAGCATAGACAGAATATAAGTGTGGGAAACTACACAGTAATAACAACACTTGTAATGTGCATGGCATGAGAACATAACTGTTTATTCAATTGAAACTGAAATCAACATAGAGCAAGTTACAACAGCAAACAGCCAAACACGTTGAAGAAACAGGTTTAAAACATACCTGTTGCCCCATTGGAGTTTCAACTACATCCTTCAAATTTGAAATTAGTTGGTATCAGTAAATACAGTGATGCAAGAGCAAAGTAGTATGAACCATAGCTACGGAACCTGACCTGAGAACAATTCTTCTTCTGCTTTAAGCGTTGACTTCGGGTTCGGAGTGGTGGTCCTCGTGATTTGGGCACTGCAGTTGCCTTACTAACTGCTCGTGTTTGGATGCTCTATGGTGGAGACGGTGCTGTGTCAACGGGAACTGGGTGTCTATCTGCTGGGGTTGGGGTTAGAAGGGGTGTAGTTGGTTCTCTGTCCAACTGGGTAGGGGTACAATCTGCATGAGTGTGGGTTACGTGTGGTGGGGCTGGTTCTTGGGCAAGTACAACCGTGGTTCTACCTGCATCGACAGGTAGCATGATCTTTTCTGAAAACTGTGTTTTTACTCCCACAGATACTGCCATCACTCCCTCCAATTGAAATGGCTGATAAAGAAGAAATGTAGTTGAATGTACAGACATTGTAAGATAGACAGGTGCAATGGATAGTAGGGAAGAAAACATGGCATGAAATAATTCACGTTTATGTTGTCTAAGCAAACAGAATAGCAGGACATAATTTCACATATATGATGGCTAATTAAACAGGATAGCATGACACAATTTCACATGTATGATGGCTAACTAAACAGGATAGAATGACATACTTCAAAATATGATGACTATGTAAACAGGATGGCATGATATAACTATACGATGTGTCTATTAAAGTGGTTGGCATGCCATAAATCACAAACATGCCGTCGATGGAAACATGATGGCATGATATAATTCATGGATAGAATGACATAATTTAAATATGATGACTATGTAAACAGGATGAGATGATATAACTATATTATGTCTTTAGAAAATGGGTTGGCATGCCATAATTCAGATACATGCCGTCTATGTAAACATCATAGCATGACATAATTCAAATATATGGTTTATATACTAAGGAAGTGAGCAGAGGGAAATCGCATATATGATGTGTCAACTAAGGAGATGTCATTCAATATTGTCTATATGATGTAAAAACTAAGCATTGCAATACAACATATGCATTATATGAGTAATATAACCCTGCCAAGTTTGAGCATACACCTCACGGGGATAATAGG
Organism: Triticum aestivum; assembly: GCF_018294505.1. Taxonomy (NCBI): domain Eukaryota; kingdom Viridiplantae; phylum Streptophyta; class Magnoliopsida; order Poales; family Poaceae; genus Triticum; species Triticum aestivum. The sequence goes on from NC_057800.1 coordinate 93,535,820, forward strand.
ACTGGTCATCTGCCTCTGAATCCTCCTCTGAAGAGCTATCTGTAACCAGCAAGATATCTGCTTCAGCAGGTAGCATTGTCTGCTCTGAACACCTTGTTTTCACTCCAGATTTCTCCATCACCAATTCAAATGGCTGATGCACAGGAAGAGCAGTTGAATATACAAACATTGTCGACAAAAGCAATGAGAAATACAAAAAAAGGACGGCATGATATAATTCACATATATGACGCTTGCCTAAACAGCATGGCATTGCATAATTCACATACATAATGCCTTGCAACAAGATAACATTGCATAATTCACATATATAATGTCTTGCAACAAGATGGCATTGCATAATTCACATATATGGTAATTAGACACTAAACAGGTGGCATTCACACAAAGCATGTCTAAACTAAGCAAATGACATAGCAATGCAAGATACCATACGCACGATATGAGCAACATAACCCTGCCAAGTTAGGGCATGCACCTCGGGGGGGTGGGGGGAATATGACTGGTCATCTGTCTCTGAATCCTCCTCCGAGGAGCTATCGGTAACCAGCAAGACATGCGCTTCGTCAGATAGCATTGTCTGCTCTGAAGACCTTGTTTCCACTCCAGATTTTCCATGACCGTGCCAAATGGCTGATGCACAGGAAGAGTAATTGAATGTACTAAAATTGTTGACAAATTTAACACGTAATAAAAAAATGATGGCATGATATAATTCACATATAAGATGACTGGCTAACCAGGGTGGCATTGCAAAATTCACATATATGATGCCTGGCTAGACCAGATGGCATTGCATGATTCACATATACGATAAAGAAACTAAACAGATGACATTGACACAAAGCATGTCTAAACTAAGCAGATGACATCTTTAATGTATACAGTAAGCAATGCAAGGCACCATATGCATGATATTACCAACATCAGCATGCCAAGTTAGAGCAAAGACCTCATGGGTTAAATAGGAGTGGTCTTCTCCTTCTGAATCCCCCTCATAACAGTTATCTTCCTCTTGATTACGATCTGAAATGGGTGGAGGGGGGCTGCCTTTCTGCCCACCATGGAACGACGTATGCATGAAATTTTATTGCCACGCAAGGCTCGTCTCTTTTGCTCTACATGATCAGTTCCATTGTGTACAATAATTGGCATGCATAGGAATAAAACATAGTGAGATTATGTAAGGAGTGCATGCACAAATCCAAAGTGATGGTAGCAAACTGTGGATAGACCCAAAACCAATGATAGCAGGCAGATAATAGCTTTAGTTAAAAAATACAGATAATGGCTCCTTTAATGTTTGTTTGCACCCAACATGAAACTCATAGTAGACACCGGAGATTAACCAGATATTTGACAGATAGTACTGATTGTTGCCCCAATATGTACCCCACAACCATTTAAAAACTCAAGTTTTAGCATTAGTTTGGAACTGACTCGGAGTCTAATAGGTGAACACGATGATAATGTAGCATGTCATCATATTAAGCGACGCATAACATAAGCAGACACGGAAGAGAGTGACCTCTCTTGCGGACCCGTGTAGTCCTCAAGGTCATCTGCTCAGTTGATGATTGTAATGCAGTTGCCGTGGCTGCCGGCGGCAGGGAAGAAGATCTGAGGCGGCGAAAGACAGTCTGGAGAGAGGACCCCTGCTGTGGTGAACCCTTCCGTTGTTGGAGCAGCTGAGCTGGGGTGGAACACAACACCGCAGGAGCAGGACAAACCACACAAGGTTTTCTTTGACACATATCTGTAACATAAGTAATTGAGTAAGGGCTTGTTTGAATTTGAGGATTCTAACAATGCAGGGATAGGAAATAGACAGGAATAGGATAGGAATGCACGTGCAAAACAGAGAATTTAAAAACACAGGATTTCTGCCAATCTGGGTGTTTGATTCACAACAATTGGAAGATCATAGGATGCAAAAAAGCATGGTGAGATTAAGTCAAACCACAAGAAAATGTACGGTTATAATGCTATTATGCTACTATCTCTTAGTCTTGTGCTTGATGAATAGGAATATGAAAAGGAGGAGAAGTGGAAATTAGAATTCCTACGGTTTTTCTTTCAAGGAGACACTAAAGGAACAAATCCTACAGTTTTCCTTTGCTCCATTCCTTTGCACCAAATTCATGAAAAGTAGTACCATAGGAAACTTTCCAATTCCGATGTTTTTCATTCACTTTTCCTTTCAAGCACTGGCGATTCTAGTAGGCAGGCTTGAGCAAGGAAAATCCTACACTAAAAAAATGTTTTTGTGCTACTTCTATTACTTTGGACCCAGGCCACTGCCATACTAGCTCAACTCCCAGGCCCATCGACAAATGCACAGTTGAAACGCGTAGAGATAAATAATGATGGCGTTCAAGAGAGTCCATCACGGATAGCTAAGTTGCCTGGTACCTCACTGCTTGTCATATAGTAGGATAAAATAATCATATTTCCCGTTACTACGAGTGCTCAGTGGACAATATATATAACATGTAGAGTAAAAAAGAGATGCAACAAGTGTAGAACCTCTTTGGCGAAGCCATGTCGATCTCAGCATGATTGGGTTGGCCGGTGAGGATGCTCCAGCTGACTTGGCTGTTGGAGGAGGGGAAGAAGATCTTAGGCGTCTGGAGATGAAGCCCGAGGTACTGCTCCGCTGTGATGGAGGGTTTCGTCGTTGGAGCAGCTCCGGTGAGTTGTACGACGCCGAGGCTGAAGCAGGACAAGAGAGACAACGAACAAGGTTAACCTAAGTGGAATTCTAATAGCATCTCCAATACATGACGTAAAATACATAACCACAAAGTGCTAGATGTAAAATACATCAGCCTCTAATCTCTGAACTTAACTGTCAAAACTGAACTTAACCGTCGAAACTGAACTTAACTGTCGAAACTGAATTTTGCTGTCGAAACTGAATTTTGCCGTCGAAACTGAACACACTAGCAAGGTGAGGCTACACGTCGGTCGACTGACTTTTTCATCTCTGGTCAGTCGATTTTGCAGCCGTTGGATACGAAATCAAGGGCCTGCGGTTCATCTTCAACCTCCACCCCCCTGAGCCGGCCAAACAGCAGTCCCCCGCCGCCCGCGACCGGCGGTGCGCCGCCCGGCCCGCCCCGAAAACACTCCCCACCGCCGCCCCGGCCATCCCTCTAGGCCACCCCATGCCGAGCTTTTTCTCTGGTGATCCCCACGCCACCTCCCCGCCAACGCCCCGCCACCGCCGGCGACCACTGCCCCCATCCTGAACCCTAAGATAGATAGTGGGGTATCTCTCCGGCGAGCCCCCCCTCCTCCCTGTGGCTGGTTCTTCCTTCACCCCGGCGAGCCCCCCCCACCACCTGAAAATCGACTGACCCAAAAGTCGATTCAGTCGACTGAAGTGTAGCTAAATCGGAGCAGCATCGCAAGCAAGAGCAAGAGCGAGAGCAGCAGCGCGAGCAAGAGCAATAGCAAGAGCAGACCAGGCAGGGGACCGAGAACAAGAGCAGAGCAGTAGCATGAGCGAGAGCTAAAGCAACAGCAGGTCCTACTGATGTGGACGTCGCCGCAGAGGGAGCGACTCCGTGGAGGTAGTGGCCGACGACGCCGCCGTGGATGGAGCCGCGCCGTGTCGGCTCGGGACCGAGCACCGGCAGCACCGTGAGATCGAATCAAGAAGAAAATACAGCGATTAGTGTACAACCTCTTTGGTGGCGCCGATTAGGCCGCAGCTTCATCCGAGGAAACAGTGATGATGATGCTCTTCCGGTGGTGTAGGTGAAGACGACGGTGTGGGAATGGAGGTGGCGCGAAAGACGAGGGAACGTCGGGGCAGCTCCTTGGAGGTGGAGGAAGGGGTGGTTGAACCGGCGGGACGATGAGATCGACAACGGATCCTCATCCGGTATGGTGGATGAGGGACGTCGAGGTGTTGCTATGGACGACGTCGTTGGGGAAGAGGCTCCGGCTGGGTGGCGGCCGGAGCAGGGTGTGGGATTTCGTCACGGGTTTTCACGGGTTTCGTCACGGGCAGTGGGAACCATGGCTTAGAGATGCGCTTGTCCAAAATGTGGGGTAAGTTACGGAAGTACCCCCCACCGATTTGAGGCGGTTCTTTTTTGTTCAAGGGTACCGTGGGCATTTCGTGTGTCTGGATTTCACAGGAGGTGGGAGTTTTCTCGCGCATTGTAATTTCGGAATAGCAAGGCGCGGGTTGACATGGAGGAAGTTGTCGGAGCACAACGAGACAAAGATATATCTTAATATTTCGGGCTAACAAGGCGCGGGTTGAAGAGGCGGGAGTTTCGCAGCACGATAGACAGAGACGCTAGCTTGAATTTTCGGCATAACAAGGCGCGGCTTGAAATTTCGGAAGAACAAGCTTAACGTGTACCCAAAAAAAAGACAATTTGCACGTCAACACGCACAACACACACACACAAACACCATTTAGACTAGAGTAAGGTACACGTGCATTGCACGCATGAGATTTGGCAACCAAATTATGAATAAATACCACATTATAGCATGCAAGCTTTGAGTCATATATGCATGATGTAGATGTTCATTTAATTCTTATAGTTCATTTCATTCAAAATCATCTAGTTTTTATAAGAAAGCTAATCTATTTTAAGATTCATGGAATTGTGCGTCGTAAGACATAAAGTAAAAACAAATAATGGCAAATCATGTACAAAAACATTTGGGCAATTCTGATACGGAAGATTCTAGAAAAAATAAGAAGTGCTTGTGTTTTGATGTTTGTGCATTATGCTTAAGTTCAACCATGGAGTCTTCTAGATTATACATGTGGCGAAATCTGGTGGAATCTAGATGATATCCAACGGCCAGTAGTGCTCAAATTTGCCATCTTTGGACCATCGGATTCGCCTCATCCAACGACCATCTTTCAAAGTTAAAGTTACCCGCACACAATATAAAAAATATAAATATAATATATATATAGGGGTATAGATATAGATATGTGATGCGAAAGCCGCCCATCATCTCCAATTAGAATAGTGTGTCCATGCACGGATGCGACGTGGCCAAATGATGTCTGCCATCGGTATCTCAAATTCAAATCAGTCTGACCTTGTTCAATGTGTATACATTACAACATGCTCGTTTCCAAACCACACCGCGCAGATCTCCGTTATATTCATGCATGCATGGGTTTCAAACATCAGGATCTCTTATTCAAATATTTGAATTCAACTTTACATTGATTATGACCTCACCTATTCTTTTACACCCACACAGTAGTCTTCTCTTTATAATTGTACCACTAACTTTCTCTCGTGCATGCATGCACACACACTACCAGTCGGCATTATCCATCGCACGCATGCAATCTTTTTCTTCAGGTCGGTCTCCCATGAAGGCACACACCCACACACATCCCCCTCTCCATCATATCGGGCATTCTTTATCTCTCACGCGTGCATGCGCAACGATCGATGTTCCTCTATGTATGTGTGTATATAGCTAGGTCTTTCATAGTTTTCCACACAAACCGATCAATCGATATATCCAGTGAGGTCTCACCCTCTTTCCCACGTCCACATCGATCAATCTATACCTCTCTATATAGGATTAACATATATAGCTAATACACCCACATTAATTATATATCCAACGTCCCCCTCTCATCATCCATGCCTTCCGCTTCATCTCTCAGACGCGTGCACAATGGCGAAGACAGGGGGCAGTAAGGGCCCTGCCCCCTCCCCCCTAACATCACTATATATCGAGGCTAATATGAATGTGATCATTAGACAATTGCTGCTAAAAATGGTTTAAGTTCATGAATTGACCCTCCTCGTAAAGGATTAGCAATGCTTGGCCCCCTAGCTCATTTATTTTTCATGGCTCCGCCACTGCGCGCAACAGCGCACGTGTTCGCCCCCTCTCTCTAAATATCGATCTCGCACTTGTGCATTCCTTCATAGTCTCCCTCCACTCGGCCCCTCGCACCATCTTCTAGCCCCCCACCGGATTTTGCCACATGTACAATCTAGCAGACTCCATGGTTGAACTTAAGCATAATGCACAAACCTCAAAACAACAGTGGTTCTCTTTTGTTCTAGAATCTTCCGTATCATAACTGCCCAAACTTTTTTTCTAGTTGAATTGCCATTATTTGTTTTTACTTTATGCTTTACAACGCACAATTCCATGAATCATAAAATAGATTAAGGGCTTCTTTGATTCAAAGGATTCTCAAAGGAATTTTGGAGGATTCTAATCATTAGGAATTTTTCCTATCTTGGTTGTTTGATTCGTAGGATTGTAAACCATAGGAATTTTTCCATATGATTCATTTGCACTAGATTTCATAGGAAACATCCCATCCACTCAAACCTCTTTGAAAGAATTCTGCGTTTTTTCTATGCACAATCAAACACTCGTACAATCCTGTAGGATTCAAGACGACATTCCACTATAATCCCATGTTTTTCCTATTCCCGCGTTCTTAGCTTTTTTATAAAAACTAATTGATTTTGAATGAGATGAACTATAAGAATTAAACGAAGGGCTACATCAGGCATATATGACTCAGAGCTTACATGCTATAGTGTGGTATTTATTCATAATTTGGTTGCAAAATCTGATGCGTGCAATGCACGTGTACCTTACTAGTACTTCGAGTATGTGCAAAACACGTAAATTAGAATACCAATGGCACGCTACACAGTGTCTCTCTTACAGTTCATGAAGCCACGTGGCACATGTGGAGGCGTTGTCGCGACCTCCTTGCGTGGATTGATCACAGTGACGTGCTGCTGGTTCCAGAAGAATGTACTCGTCCTCCCTGAGCCATACTGGCGGTACATGCACGAAGCGAAGATGTGCACGCACGCCACGCACGCACTCATTCCCTCGCACGCACACGCGGGTACACGGGCGGACGCAATTTTGTACCAAGATCCACCCCATGTGATAATTTGACGCGTGTAAAGTCGTTCACTTCATTGATGGTCAATTAATACAGCGCATGCAAATTGAGTGGACGTGAGGGCGGAAGAAAGACATTATTACTCCACTGCGCGCATGCGAGTAGTTAAATCGTGGGTTGCTAGTAGTACTTCCATTGGTCTCCTTCGTATTTTGTGCCAATTTTTGACAGTAACATAATATTTACGCATTTGAGCAGTGTAGTACTTGAAATTTATGTTCCGCTAAACTCATCGGGAGCCGTTTCGGGCCTCGAAACTAAAACCATCAATTAATCTTTACCTTGTTCCCATCACATTCGAAAGCCTGCTCACACCTACTAGTAGTACGTACCAAACCTGAACGTGTTCCCACTATGCAGGTATTAGTACTAGTGCTAGTACTTAGGTTATAAAAAGGGGAACTACCTAACCGAAAATTACTCTACCTTTCCTCCTCATAAGTGCTTCTTCTTCGTCCGTCGTTCCCATGGCCGGTGAGCGGAGCTCTTGGTCAAGAACTACTCGTAACAAGGGAGCGGCAACCAAGGCTGTGGAAAAAAAAGAGAGGGTTCGCCGCCATGCAGAGACCTCGAAAGATCTCTCACGGGCAGGCGATGGCTCCCAGGAGCGCCCTAGCCGCGGAGGCGAACATGCCGAGTCGGCGCAGCTGGAGTCGTTATCCCTCGACGGCATGCTCGATCAGCTCAATAAGCAGAAGGAGTTCATCCAAGGCTTGATGGAGTTGCTGAAGGAGAGCCTCGACAACATGCCCGCTGAGCTGAATTAGCAGGGGGAGTTGACCGCCGGCTTGGTGATGCTGCTGAAGAAGAGCATTGCCTCGGAGAAGAAGGTGACCGGCGAAATCCTGCGACTTCGGGAGGACAATGCGAAGCTCTGCCACGAGATCGACCTGTTGAAAGAGAAGAATGCCGGCTGGAAGAAGCTGCATGAGAACAGAAGGAAGAGTTGGCAAAGCTCCGCATCGAGCACCCGACTGCTGTCAAGGTACGTAATATGGTCGTGGAACAGATGATGAAGGCTTGCATCGAGAATTGCCGCATCATGGACACAATGAAGAAGATGGCGGACGAGACGCGCAAGGAGATGGAGGTCGTGGAGGCGATGAAGAAGCAGTTACGACTCCGCGGCGAATTAGATCATTTGGGGTGATAATCTTCCTTCTTCTTTTGCTCTTGTGTTTCATCTTTTGCTTCGGGTGTTTCGCCGCACGTGTCACGTTCTCTGCGAGGCATGAATAGAACAATGTTTTTTGAGGGAATGAATAGAACAATGCTAACAATGAGATGACTAGCAAATTAGATCATTTTTATCGCCATATGGCACTGGGCTGCCGTGTTTCGTGCTCCTCCGTCGCAGTACTACTCCAGTGGAAAACTTGAGTATACCGCACGGTTCTTTGCTCCTCCTCGATCAGGTCGTCGGCGCATTTATACGAGCAGTCAAATCACAAGGCCCCGCCTTCCAGCAGTAATGAGCCGTCAAATCACAAAGGCCCTCGCCTCTCGTGAAACCGACCAAGCTAGACTGCCCCGCCCTCTAGCCTTTTAAAAAATGTATACTTTTGTACAGCAGTAGTATCGATGGATTGCGCCATGGAGCAAAACTTGAAATTAAAAAAAGGTGGTACATATAGAGAGCGCTCGTCGCCAAATTATGCATATAGTACTATTAAAAAGGCTAGTCACAATAATGGTGTCCAGCACAACCCACCCCTCAAATAAAACTAAGAGGGTGCTTGGATACGTTTTAGTCCCATGACTAAAAGTAGTGGGACTAAAACATGCTAGCCTCACCCATGCTTGGATCCAAATACTAAAAAGGCTAAAATCAAGTTAATGAGCATTTATTATCCTCCAAACCCTCCAATCCAGAACTCGCCTGTGTTAAAGGAGAGGAGTTAAATGAGTAGAGAGAGGACTAATCCACATTTTAGTAGGGGTACCCCTGACTAAAAAATTTAGTCTCAAGACTAGTTTTAGCCCCTCTTTAGTCAGGGGTGCTTGGAACTTTAGCCTCTTAAAGAGACTATTTTTAGTCAGACTAAAATAAGTCCCTTGGATCCAAGCACCCTCTAAGCATCCTGGAATTCTTTGACAAAACTAAGCACCCTGAAATTCTTTGACAACTAAACTGCTGGCTATATGATGTTGGCCATATATATTGTACGTATATAATGTGAAGAAACGAGTGGTAGTACTATACCAACTAAAAGATGAAATGTAAGAAATACTAGTATGTACGTACTGAAGAGTTAAAGTAACGAGAAGAAACATAACATAGTTCTGCTGGGGGCTCAGCACAACACACCCCTCAAATTAAATTAAGCACACCTGAAATTAAACTTTGCAACTATTCCGGTAGACACTGCATTAGAACCACCATGAGCAACGACACTGCCACCTTACTCGGAGTCCTCGTCCACGTCCTCGACTTCGTCCTTGTCCCTCTTCCTCTTGGCCGATACTTCTTTGCTTGAACCGCACACTTGGCTGTTGCTCTTCATCCAACCCTTGTAGATATTGAAGCAAAGGTAGCCATCCATTGCAGCGTAGTGGATGTGGTCTATATCTAGTACATTCCGCTGCCATGCATGACGATGAAACGTGTATGGAGGTTTCTCCAGTTTACCGTACGAAGGATGAACCATGGCTCCTGCCAGGGTCAGCATTGAAGGCTGACGAGAGGACACCAGCCGATTCTTCTGGAGGTCGAAGGTGTTGCCTACAACGAGGCCTATCCGACGCAGGACTTCTTTGTCGTTACCAAAGTCTACAGTAATGAATTTGACTAGGTTGCTCTCGAGGAAGTCCTTAAAATCCTGGCACTCAACGTCGGCATGGCATATGTGGTAGACCAAGCATAAGTCATGCACGCAAACCTGGATCACGGCGGGCTTCTTCCTCTCTTCGTCCTTTAGATCCTTCTCTCGTCCCAGGACTGTGGTGTACTCAACATCTAGCCCAGCGACCCACTCATCATCTGAGTCTTCGAACATGCGTCTGAAGCGAGAAAGGCATCCTTTCACCGTCGCGGAAGAACGGGTGTAGATGACGTCGAACTCATCGCCGGTGATGGTTCTAACCTTGTACTCACCGCCGATCGTGGAGATTTGGGACGCCATGGATTTGGGAGGAGGGTTAGGATTAGTGGAACTGCCGTAATGTGAATGGACGGGACGACTAGGAGCGAACCGCCGTAGTATTGAAGGACGTGCGGGGACGAGTAGGAGCGAACTGCCAGCGTGCGAACGGCAGGGTAGTGGCTTTCCATTCTCCCATGATACGGGCTTCCGAGAGCCCTTGGATCTGAGATCGAACGGTTGCATGGCGTGATTCTAGACCTATGGGTGAATATCCTATCCTGGAGGGTTATTCTGCAAATTTTCAGCAACTTAGCATGCGACCGTTTGATCTCAGATCCAAGGGCTGCCAGCAGCCCGTATCATGGTCGCGCCTACCACGACCGTCGCGTCGCTCGCGCGGTCGCGCCCTTGGAGATTTAACACGGTGCGTTAGGCTATCTGATGTTGGCATGTCATACATAGTCATCACTTAGTCACTCATACTACAACAAGGTTGGCTATAAGGTTGGCTATAAGTGTATTTTTACTCCTCTCTATCTCTTTCTTCGTACTCCCTCCGTCCCATAATATAAGAATGTTTTTGACACTAGTGTAGTGCCAAAAACGTTCTTATATTATGGGACACAGGGAGTACTAGTATTTATTGCATTTGCCAAGGAGTGACCTCTTCCGATGAAATGGTGTTGCTAAGTTTGCTTCATTTAATTAGCTATAGACTCAAAATTGTCTTTTCACCTAGGTACACGCCCTTAGCACCATTTCTTCCTTGGGTCACCAAACTAGTCTCTCTCTTCTTGATTAACTTGCCACATCAGACGTTATGCCTATGTGGCAAGCTTAAGCACCTGTAGGAGCAAGTAAAAGTAAGTACAATAGTGCGCTTTACATGGCATTTTTGCATATGTGGAGGAAAGAGAGGCAAGGAAAAAGTGGAGAAGTGGGCACTCATGCAAGAGCCAGCCTCTACTACATGGTGGAGCATTGGGAGAGGCACCTGTATGGAGGTGGTTAGGAATCTGAGAGACTCACGCCGGTCGTAGCGCCGCAGTTAAAATGATAATGGCAAGTCAAATCACGGGCCCCCACCTGTCCAGCAGTAACTCGCTGTCAAATCACACAGCCCTACGTTTGCAGTAGCCTACTCCCTCATCTTCTCGCGTCTTTGTCGAACTGACTAGGCGGAACTGCCCTGCCGCCTACCGCGCAGGAAAAGGCCCGCCCTCGACTTTTAAATAGTATACAGTATACTAATTTTGTATCCATGGATTGCGCCCGCGCCATGGAGCAAAGCGTCTAGAAAACGGAGGAGACACGATGGTCTTGCAATAGAGAAGAGGGAGAGGCGATATAGTGGTTTTGGAATGGAGATGATGGAGAGGAGATGAGGTGGTTTTGCAATGGAGAAGAGGGAGAGGAGCGTGCAGCAGCGATTTAGGATTGCACGAGAGGGCCGGCGCGCTCAGACTGGATCAAAATAAAAATCAATTTACCCATCAATTAAGAAAGCGACCCCACATTAACTAGTCTCCCTTTTATTCTGGGTCATATTTTACCATGATTTTCGCACATAAAATATATGTTATACGTTGTATACAAGGCCACTATCAAAATTACAATTTGCAACTATACAAGGCCACTAACATTAATCGAGGCAAAATTGATGGTGTTTGCCTCGTACTAGCACCCAAGGACATTAATATCCCTTGTCTGAATGCGGGAGTGAGAAGGTTAGCTTGCATTCCCAACATTAATCAACCAATGAGGAGTAAGAAGGTTGGCTTGTTGTGCTTGGGAGAGAAAAACCACATTAATTAACACGACAATCAAGGTGACAAGCTAGCTAGCAACATTGACTTAAACATAGCATTGATTTTTACCTTGGTACCTATAATATGAGTTTATGGCCTTGTATAAAAAATGGAGGGAGTATAATTTGAAAGTACATTCAGATACGAACCAAACGGTACAATTTTTGGTGACATGCATTCACATTTTGCTTGTCAAATACAGTACGTGGTCAAACTTTGACCCAAAATACGCGAAACAACAAAAAAATAATTCCAAGACCAGCGCCGCTCTTCCGCTCTTCTCCTCTTAAACCATCGTCGCTCCTCTCCTGTTCCAATCTAAATGCAGCGCCACTCCTCTCCTCTTCCATTTCAAAACCGCCGCCCCTCCTCTCCTGTTCCAGTCCAAAACCAGCGTCGCTCCTCTCCCGTTCTAATCCAAAACCAGCGCTGCTCCTCTCCTCTTCCATTCAAAAACCACCGTCGGCGAGTGAAGGTGCTGTGGAGAAGTAGATCGATGGAGGAGTACAATCGATACGTGAGGATCGCAGACGGCAACCCTGTGAAGCAAGCTAGGATGTTGGAGATATAGTCTTGGTTTGACAACAAGGACAAACTAGCGGCGACGGCGACATCCATGGCCAAATATCTGCAATAGAGCAAAAAGGCGGCGATACTCCCGGAGGGAGTCGCGCCGGAGTACATAGAGCTGCTCCTCTGGGCCATGGAGCAAACAGATTCACTGAATCCGATCGTGAGGGAGCGGTGGTGGGAGTATCGATCCCAGATGGAGCATCCACCAGAGATCGAAGGATCGAGCATCTACAGGGTGCCGTTTGTGAGGGTGTCCTGCCAGAGCGAGCCGGTGGAGTCTTCGTCGACTGAACCCAACTGTAAGAGGAGAAAAGCAGTTGGCCCGATGACGCTTCCCCGCCATCGTCTCCCTCGCCGTTCACATCGTCTCACGGGGCGGCCGTCTGCCGCCGAGGAATAGGAGGGGGCTGCCCCCCAGCCCAACAGTCGGGCAGGTTGTGAATTGTCAGGAGGAGCTTAGGGTTGTCAGTATTTGCAGGTTGTGAATTGTGTTTTGTGTTGTGTATTGTGAGAGTACTTTCAGATATGAATGTTTTTTGAATTTCAGATTTGCAGTATTGAGCATATGAAGTATTTTATGAATTCTAGAGATATATTTTTAGCACTTAAAAATGTAGTTTCATAGGAGTATAAAAGTGCAGACAATGTGATTCTCAGAGAAGAACCTGCAAGTTTCAGTTTCAGATCTGCAAGTTCAGTTTCTGATAAGAAACTGCAACTTTCAGAGGCAGAGCATTTATATTAACACGGCCTTTTCAAACATGGTTAACATCATGTTGGAAGTTTTATTCATGGTCGAAAATGGAACTACTAGCCAGTTAACATCATGCTGATCAACATTCATGCATAGCACATCTTCATATGATGCACAGTCAAAATGCCCACACAATGTCGAGTGTGTGAAACACAGAGAAAACGAGGGACGAAGTTTTGGCAAGTGTTGGACGTGGTTTTGGGCTGCCCTGTCTAGGCTTTCATTTTTAACATGCGCAGCCCACGACCTCGAATGGGAGGTCCATAGGCCTGTTTGTATTTTCTTAGGGCCGTCATGTATCGACCAGCCTTTGGACCTCCCATCCGAGGTTTTATTTTTGGCAGCCGAATTTATGTATTTTTTTTGAAGAAAACGCAGAGGTATGTTCTATTTTTCTATATAAGAATAGGAACGCTAGGTCCAACTTATGTTTCCCTTCTAACTATATTATATATATTTAAATTATTTTATATGTTGACTGTTTAGTTCACATACTCCCTCCTTTTCGGTTTATAGGGCTTATCTCAAAATTTTAGTTTTTCAATTTTATAAGGCTCAATTTGGTTGTTTTCCATCACATGTTCAGATTCCAAGGTGCATTAAATCATTGCATGCAAGTATTAAGAGAAAATTGACCAATGCATGTACTTTATGCATGCATGCATTGCAATTTATGCATTGATACGCATAATGTTTTGAGGAAAACAAGTGCATTAATTAGGTGCTTTTGCAAACTACAAAAAGTATTCCACCATTCATCATCTACCTTGGTTGGTGAGATTTTTGAATTAAGCCCTATAAACCGAAAAGGAGGGAGTAATTGGCAAATAGATCTCGCCGCCACCCCCCGCCTCCTGACTCCGGGCGCGCCTGCCCCCCTCAGCAAGTCCGCTCGCGCGCCCCATGGAGTCGCCGGCCATATCCACGGGGGAATGGCTGGAAGACACGCAGATGTACAAGATGCATCTCCCACATGTCTACAAAGCCTTCCCGCGGATGCTCCAACCGCTCGACTCCGTCACGCCAGCGGTGCCGCGGGAGACTCGAGGGAGGAGATGGAAGGAGCGGGCGATGCGGATCCATGATGACGCTCTCTCCTGGACCCAATGCACGCATGAATGGAGGGAAGAAGAGGAGGAAGCTGCGAGGGAGGAAGCCGAGGAGGGACCAAATCTGTTCTCTCAATCGTGCAGGTATGCTCGGATGTGCAAGGATCATTTGGATTGGGAGCTGCTGAATCTAGCCCTGCGGATCTACTTCGAAGGAGATTTCTCGGAGAAGCACAGGATGCCCCACCCTAGTGAGCCACTGATTGCGTGCGTTCGATGGGCGAAAGGAGAAGTGAATTCAAGAGATCCACGCCGTGCTGCGAGATGGGAATGCTTGACTAGACTCCTGCCCACCAACACGCCACCGGAGTCGAAGCAGGTGGATCCCCTACCTTACCTCTCCCCCAAACCTGTAGAAGATTGAAATTAGGCTTGCAATCTGCTTCAATTGAGCTGTCTGGTGGTTATTTCTGCTTCCTGAGAGACAACATCTGGCTGGAGGATGAGCAGGAACCAGGAACTCCGATGAATTTCCCCTATCACAATGGGCGGGGGCACCGGTTGGGCAGTGGTATGGCCCACCTCCGCCCCAAATGGGGGCACAATCTGGGAAGGCTCCTGTAATTGCCCAAGATCAATCTGCTGGTGGTTCTGACTCTCAGATCAGTGGGAAATCTCAAGGCAAGAATCAGCAAAAGAAGAGATAGGACATCCAGAAAACTGCTCCTGCCCATGCTTCAAGCCTTATGGCATACTTTGAGGTGATCTGCTACAACTGTGGGGAACCAGGGCATCATTTGGATAAATGTGTCAAGCCCAAGAGTTGTTTTATCTGCAAAATGGTTACCATAAAGTTGAGAATTGCCTTGTCAGAAGGAAAACCCACAGTTCTGCTAGATATGTTGGAAGTGATAGAAATACTGCTTACTTCCATGCAGTAGCTAACCAGAGGAGGAGGAAAACCCTCATTCACTCCCTTGATGGCCCTAATGGCCCTGTTACTGAGGTAGATGAGATGCTGAAAGTGCCTAGTGACTTCTACAAAGAATTGTTTAAGAAAGAAAACCCTTCTGGGTTCTCTCTACAAAATAATTTTTTCTCTGCTTCTGAAAAAGTCTCTCCTGCTGAAAATGAGCTGCTAGAAGCCCCTTTTTCAGAGACAGAGGTGAAGGAAGCCATTTTTAGCTCTTATCCTGATGGGGCTCCTGGTCCTGATGTGATTCCCTTCTTGTTTTACCAGCATTTTTGGGACTTGGTGAAAAATGGTCTCTTAGATCTTTTCCAAGCCTTTCATAGAGGAGAGTTGGATCTAGCAACTTACTCATGGGGGGTCTGTTGGGGTCAAGTTAAATAACTGTGAAAGTGATTTTTTTCCTTGCTGGTAAAGGCCTTAGGCAAGGTGACCCCATCTCCCCGCTTTTGTTTAATTTAGTAGTGGACATTCTTACTAAAATGCTGAGCAAAGCTGCTGATCATAGTCTGATTGCAGGGCTTTGTCCTGAGGTCTGCCCTGGTGGCATCATCTGCCTTCAATATGCAGATGATACCATCCTTTTCTTAGACAATGACTCCACACATGCTAGCAATCTGAAAACTGTTCTAATCTAGTTTGGACAAGTCTCAGGCATGAGAATCAACTACTCTAAAAGTGAACTCATCCCTATCAACATGGATGATCAGGAGTTAGCTGACTTCCTCTCTATTCTAGTATGTAATAAAGGTAACTTCCCCATTAAGTACCTAGGTATCCCTCTCCACTAAGATAAACTGAGGAGAGAGGATATCCAACCCCTTCCGGATAAAATCATTAAAAGGATTGCTAGGTGGAGGGGAAAACTTCTCTCTTACAGAGGTAGATTGATCCTCATACAAGCTTGTTTGGCTAGCATTCCAGTGTATCTCCTCTCCTTCTTCAAGTTCCCTAAATGGGCAGTGAACCTCATCAATTCTCAGATGTCTCATTGCTTGTGGAATGATTTTGAGGGAAATAGGAAGCTACACCTTGCTAATTGGGCCCTAGTCTCTATGAAAAAAGATTTTGGAGGCCTAGGCATACCTAACCTCTAAGAAATTAACATCCGTCTTCTAGGGTCTTGGATTAAAAGATTCTATGAGGAAGACCTGAAACCCTGGAAGCTTCTTACTGCCCATAAATACCTAGGAAATAAACCTAATATTTTTGTCCCTTCCTCCAACCCTAAGACCTCTATATTCTGGAAAGGACTAAAATCTATTATGCATGCTGTGAAATTTGGCTACAAATGGAACATAGGGGATGGGAGCAGAACCAGGTTCTGGGAAGATAGTTGGTTTGGCACATCCCCCCTAGCAATCCAATTTTGGCCTATTTACTCTGTCCGCAATGAGGTTAACAAAATTGTCAATGAAGTTTGGGACGGTCAATGCCTAAAACTCTCTTTAACAAAAGCATTACCTTTACTGCCGAGCTGGATGCCCTGATTTGGCAGCTGGACAATAAGGGGAAGTATTCCTCCAGCTCCCTCTATCATGTTATCAACTTTAGAGGGGTCCAACCCGTGTTTATCCCTGCTGTCTGGAAATTGAGAGTTCCCCCTAAAATTCATGTATTTCTCTGGCTCCTCTCCAAAAACAAATTGATGACTAGGGATAACCTTAGGAAGAGACACATCATCAAACCCCTTGATTGTGTTTACTGCTTGGAACAAGAGTCTTGTTCTCACCTATTTTTTGAATGTATAGTTGCTAAACATCTCTGGGCCCACATTGAGGAATATTTATCTAGTCAGATTGGCTCATCCTTCGAATTTGTCGCCAGATTCTGGATTGCTACCAAAAAGTGCTTAGTTTTAAACACCGTTAGCTCAGCTGTCCTTTGGTGCCTCTGGAAATATAGAAATGCTATGATTTTTAGTAACACCTCCTGGATTTCCATTCCGCAGGTCTTGAGGTTGATCAGGAACATGGTGTGGAACTGGGCGATTCTCTCCTTCGGATCGGACAAGGACAAGTTGATGAGCTTCGTGGAAACCCTAACAAGATCCCTCTAGAAACCGTTGGCGATCACTTGTGGCTAAACAAGGCTCGACCTGCTCTGGGGCTGGACCCGTGGGCTCGTCTCAAGATCTCTGATGAAGATGATGGGCACCTGGCGCCGAAAAAGAGGGACATCCACCATACTACGCCTTCCAGCCCGGTCTCTCCGCTTGCTTACTGGTCGCCGCAGGCTGACACGGCCCCTCGGCTGAAGACCATGAAGGCTTCGCTGGACCCTCCTTGTGTCATTTGAGTGCTCTGTCTGCTCTGCCTTTGGCATCGCTCGGGTGATTTGTGTTATACAGAGAACTTGTTCGTCCACCCCCCTAGTTTGTAGCTTTGCGACCTTTGCTTTCGAACTGCTCTTTGAGCTGCTCTATCAGAATATGTTGTGGTTTCGTTCTCAGCAATGGAACCGGGGAGATGCTCCCTGTTTTTCTAAAAAAATTATTTCATATGTTATTATATATTATTTTTATTGTCATCATATATTTAACAGATACTTACATATGTAAGAAAACAATATCCCACATCTTATTAACTTATAAAAATAATTTCTTAACAAATAAAATCCTGGATAGTTTTGGCACGAAAATCCTAGTGATTGTGTACAAAAGCTTGCTAAGATTTAAGGACGAATGTAATTATATCACTTATTATTTAAATATATTTATAACAAAATGCTCAGCCCCTTTTTATTTTTTGATAACATTGCTGGCCCAACCCAACATTATAATTAGAATCAGCTCAGCAAAATCGTGTATTTCGAGAAAGTGCAAATGGCCTGTAATTTTTTTGGAAATAAAATAAATGGGCCGCATGGACGCTACATTATTTGTTCACCCAGCCCAGCTAATGGCTATAATTCAAAAAATAAGATCAAATTGACTGTAAATTCTACCATGCAAAAAAGACTGTAGATTCTGAAAAATGGGTTGAATACGTGCCACATTTTTGGAGGCTGAAATGTGGGCCACTAGGTCGAAGCCAATGCATGTCTTTGTAAATTTAGTCAACAAATGATTTTGACATGTTAGCCGTTGGATTTACATCCAACGACAGGCATCCATCTTCAATCTCTCATCTTCTTCCTCCAGCACCGCCGGGACCACCTCCCGCCTCGTGCTGCTAGCAGCTCTGCTTAGCACGCTTCGCTATGAAGCGCTACTCCACCGTTGGCCAGGCCATCCTTCCACCCCTCCACACCTTCTGTTCTTCTCCACCGACTACCGAACCACACCGCACTAGAACCAGTTAACCCTCGTACACCTCTCCATCTGCGACTCTACTCCCGCGTCTTCCCATCTCCAGCTCATTGCTGTCCGGGGCCTCGCCGTCGTCCACCACCTTGGATGCGCTCGGCGCGGCGTGGTCAACGTGGTCAACGAACGACACCATCAGAAGTAGACTGTGCGTGGAGAGGCTGACAGCTGGGTCCACGGCCGCACACAAGGAAATGCCGCCTTATTACGCGCAAAATAATGATTCCTCCACCTGACATCTGGGACCCACCAGAAGGGCCTCTGTATTTCGCAAAATAAAGTGCCCCCCGCTGACATGTCGGACCCACCAGCTATCTTCGCACGCAAGGAAGTGCCTCCTTATTACGCACAAAAAATTGAATATTCCCCCTGCCAGCTAGAACCGAGCATAGTGGGAGGCTGACTTGTGGGCCTACCAAGTTGACGGGGACGGATGGCTTTGTCAACTTAGTCAATATGAACGATTCTAGGTCCTGTTACCGTACGATGTTCATCGAACGGCCGTAGTGCTTCTTCAACCTATGGTCTTCTTAATCCAGCCGCCCAAACCAGCGCCGGTCGTGCCGCGTGCTCCTGCCTCCTGTGGCCGGCTATGATGCCGCGGAGGCCTCACCGCCCCCTACTACTCCCAGCGCTGGCCAGGCCATCCCTCTACTCACCCACACCCCCTGATAATCTGCGGCGACATCAGCCTCACACCGTAGCCGAACCACTGAACCCTCGTACTCCTCTTCGTGTGGGCATCCACTGCCGTGTCTTCCCCGGCTCCGAGTCGTCCCCTTCCTAGTCCTCACCGTCGTCCACCGCCCTGGTGCTCTCGATGCGGCATGGTCAACGTGGTCAACGACCGACTTCCATCGGAAGAGTACTGTACGTGCAGAGGCTGACAGCTGGGTCCACGACAGCCGCAAGGAAGTGCCTCCTTATTACGCGTAAAATAATTATTCCTCCACCAGACAGCAGGGACCCACCGGACGGGCCACCAGTATTTTGCAAAAAAATCGTTTCCCCCTGACTGCTGGGACCCACCGGACGGGCCATTGTATTTCACGAAAAAAATGTTCCCCCCACTGTCAGCTCGGACCCACCGGAAGTGCCTCCTTATTAAGCACAAAAAAAATGAATACTCCCCCGGCTAGTTGGGACCCACCTTGCTGGGAGGCTGACTTGCGGGCCTACTAAGTTGACGGGGACGAAGGGCTTTGTCAACTTAGTCAATATGAACGATTCTAGCTCCAGTGACCGTACGATGTCCATCCAACGGCCGTAGTGCTTCTTCAACCTCTGGTCTTCTTGCTCCAGCCGCCCAAAGCAGCGCTGGTCATGCCGCATGCTCCTGCCTCCCCTGGCCGGCTGTGCTGCCGCAGAGGCCTCACCGCCCCTACTATTCCCACCGCTGGCTAGGCCCAGCGGCGACGGCAGCCTCACACTGCAGCCGAACCAGTGAACCCTCGTAGTCCTCTCCGCGTGGGCTTCCACTGCCGCGTCGTCCCCTTCCTAGGCCTCACCGTCGTCCACCGCCGTGGTGCTCTCTGTGCGGCGTGGTCAATGTGGTCAAGGAACGACTTCCATCGGAAGAGTATTGTACGTGGAGAGGCTGACAGCTGGGTCCACGGCCACAACCCAGTTTTTTTGTGATTTGCCAAGTATGTCGCTTTGTCAGGCCTGTTGGGCTGCAAATCTTTCAAGACGAGGAGAGCTTTCATTCGGCTGGCCGAGAAAATGGCCCATCAGTAATGAGAAATGGGTTGTACATTTTTAAAACACATCAAACCGGCAATTAGTTTCAAATATCTTTTTTCATTTCAAGATTTTAAATTACATTAATTTTTATGCATGGAGAATTTGTCGGATTTTATATTGATATACATTTATTTTTAAAATCAGTTTGAATGTGAGTCGAAATTTCGGGATTAAAAACAGTTCGGACCACACCGAAATATGCAAAATTTCGTATAATTTTTTAACCGTTGCCACAATATGGGTTGCAATGCTAACAAAAAGAATATGGGCTCCAAAAAACCTTTAGAATTAGCAAATGGGATGTAAATTATTAGAAATAATGGCAGATGGGCTGTATGCTGTTTTCCACAGATTTGAGGCTTTCCTAAAAAAATGTTGACGCACAAGCATTGACTATTGGATGTCCATCCAACGGCCGTCGTGCTTCTTCAATCTCTGCTCTTCCTGCTCCAGCCGCTCAAACAAGCGCCGGCGGGACTGCCTGCTCCCTCCTCCTCGCGGCCGGCTGTGCTGCCGCGCAGGCCTCACCGCCCGACCGTACTCCCATCGCTGGCCTAGCCATCCCTCTACTCACCCACACCTGCTATTATTCTCCGGCGACGACAGACGAACCAGTAAACCCTCGTACAGTAGTACTCCCCTCCGCGTGGGAAACAACTGCCGAGTCTTCCCTGCCTCCGTGTCGTCCCCTTCCTAGGCCTCGCCGTCATCCACTGCCCTGGTGCTCTCGGTGCGGCATGGTCAATGTGGTCAAGGAACGACTTCCATCGGACGTGGACTGTAGTGGAGAGGCTGACAGCTGGGTCCACGGCGGCAGCAAGGAAGTGCCTCCTTATTACGCGGAAAATAATGATTCCTCCACCTGACAGCAGGGACCCACCGGACGGGCCGCCGTATTTCGCGAAAAAAATGTTTCCCCCATGACTGCTAGGACCCACCAGCTACACCTTCGCACGCAAGGAAGTGCGTCTGGGCAAAAAAAAATGATTCGCCCCTTGACTGCTGGGACCCACCAGCTACATCTTCGCACACAAGGAAGTGCGTCCGGGCAAAAAAAACCAAAACGATTCGCCCCCCTGACTGTTGGGACCCACCAGCCCCCCGACTGCTGGGACCCACCAGCTACATCTTCGCACGCAAGGAAGTGCGTCCGGGAAAAAAAACGATTCTCCCCCTGACTGCTGGGACCCACCAGCTACATCTTCGCACGCAAGGAAGTGAATGACAGTCGGGACCCACCTGGTCGAAAAGTATGTGGCGTTGTCATTCTGTTCGCGAACGTGTACGTACATATATACTGGTGGATGTAGAGGCGCGCACGTGTCGTAGTAGAGGCGGCCAGGGTGCAAGAAAAGAAAATACGGCCACGCATGTGTACATACGGGCGGGGTCTCGAACGCCTACTCGCGCATACGTACGGCGAGGGCTCGTGTACATGGCTGGGTCGGAACGGAGAAATAGCGTCGTCGTCGTGTTCATGGGGAGGCGACGGAATGCGTCGTGTTCATCGGGAGGCAACACGGCTGGGTCGGAATGGAATGCATGGTCATGTTCATCGGGAGGGCTTGGACGGAAGAGGCGATGGAAACGAGGCCTGGCGTACCGCACAACGGAGGAAACAGACCTCGTACGGTCGAAACGGGGGTCCTGTTGATCGGGAGGGGTGTGGCGTACCGCAAAACGGAGGAAACGGACCTCCTACGGTCGAAACGGGGGTCCTGTTGATCGGGTGGGGTGTGGCGTACCGCAAAACAGAGGAAACAGACCTCCTACGGTTGAAACAGGGGTCCTGTTGATCGGGAGGGGTGTTGCGTACCACAAAACAGAGGAAACGGACCTCCTATGGTCGAAACGGGGGTCCTGTTGATCGGGAGGGGTGTGGCGTACCGCAAAACGGAGGAAACGGACTTGTGTTGGAGCACTACGGTCGAAATGGGGGACCTAATCATCGGGAGGGGTGTGGCGTACCGCAAAACGGCACTCCATGGGATACTGTTCATCTCCACCGTTGACCCCCTCCAGCCTCCACAAGCTACTGTTCATCCACCGTCGACCTCCTCCAGCCTCCATGGGCTCCTGTTCATCCAGCCTCCACCGTGCGCTACTCCACTGGCTACTGTTCAACCACCCCTCCACTGTCTACTGTTCATCCAGCCCTCCACCCCACAAGGTCCTGTTCAACCACCCCTCCACGGGCACCCCTCCACCGTCTACTATTCATCCTGCCCTCCACACCACGGGGTCATATTCATCCACCCCTCCACGGGCACCCCTCCACCATCTACTGTTCATCCAGCCCTCCACCACACCACGGGGTCCTATTCATCCAGAGGCAACGCCATCGCTCACTATTCATCCAAACCCCCTCGCAACGCTCACTGTTCATCCCATCGATCGGCTTCAGTTAGCAGCAGTAGCCAAGAAATCGGTCGATCGGGTTCAGTTAACCGCCATCGAACGATCGCTTGGGTTTAGTAATGCGTAGCCTGCAGTGCAACCGCTCGGGTTCAGTTAGAGCCCAACACCTCGCTCGGGTTTAGTTAGAGCCAACGCCTCGCACACACGCGCGTACGTGTACGAGAGAAACGCACATCGCTCGGCCCCCGACCTCCCACCATAACCGGGAACTCCCCGAAATTTTCCTCCCCCTCGCTTCTACCATGGTTTTTTCTATCTTGGACGGCCCAAAGAATGTCATGCAGCTGCGTCTCCGGCCCACCCAGGACGAAAAGCCCATTTTCTGTCATGATTTTTTGTCATAGAAGTAGGAGCCCACCACATCTATGATGATACCGGGTTTTGTCACAATTATCGTCATAGAAGTGTCATATGTATAACAGAAATTGTTTTTGTTCGGCCCAAAATGTCACAGATGTGTCTTTTTTTGTAGTGTACACTTGTGCTGAGGTCAAGATATTGCATTCCAAACACATAAATCTTGATCTCTAGCCCTTCCCAAGTTGCTTTACACTCAAGTCATCTTTCTACCAAATCCAATCCCATGAGAGAGAGAGAGAGTTGAGTGTTGGGGATACTATTATTTGAAGCACAAGAGCAAGGAGTTCATGATCAACACACCGTCTATTACCTTTTGGAGAGTGGTGTCTCCTAGATTGGTTAGGTGTCACTTGGGAGCCTCCGTCAATATTGTGGAGTTGAACCAAGCAGTTTGTACGGGCAAGGAGATCACCTACTTCGTGAAGATCTACCCTAGTGAGGAAAGTCCTTCGTGGGCGATGGCCATGGTGGTATAGATAAGGTTGCTTCTTCGTGGACCCTTCGTGGGTGGAGCCGTCCGTGGACTCGCACAACCATTACCCTTCATGGGTTGAAGTCTCCATCAACGTGGATGTACGATAGCACCACCTATCGGAACCACGCCAAAAATCTCCATGTCTCCAATTGCGTTTGCAAACTCCAATCCCATCCCTTTACATTCTTGCAAAGTTGCATGCTTTACTTTGCGCTTCCCATATACTCTTGTCATGCTTGCTTGATATGTATTGTGAATGTTTAAACATGTTCTAATACTCCACCTCAACTTAAAGAAATTAAAAACCGCCACTTTTCTTTGCTAAGTGTCTATTCACCCCCCTCTAGACACCTCTTCTCGATCCCATTCAATTGGTATCAGAGCATTGGTCTCCATTGCTTTGGTTTAATCACCATTGGAGGAAGATGGATGAGTCTACATTGGGGAGTCTTAGACATGGAGTGCCTATTCTTGATGGAGAGTACTTTCACGAGTGGAAAATTGAGATGCTTGAGATTTTCAATGAATATCATTTGAACAAGTACAATACTAGCCCTTGTGCACCTCATGTTGATCCTTTGCATCCTACCCTTGATGAGTCTATTGACATGATCCGCAATCTTAGGACTGTCAATTTAATCACTAGAGGTTTGCCTAGAAACTTGCTTGCTAGCTTGCCTGCTCTTGATTGTGCCTACACCATATGGAGATTTCTTGAGGAACAATTTCCAAACTATTCCTTGAAAAACTTAGATGAGATTCTTCATAAGTCCATTGCCTTGAGTAAGATGAGTTCCAATGATCCCAAATTTGGTGATTGTTTATTTGAGCTTACTAATCTTACGAGTGCCAAAGGAGATGTTGGAATCAATAGCAATGTCATTTCCGAAGTCATTAGAATTCATAGAGATGAACATTGTTACGGTCATACTTCTAATGAATCACTCTCTCTAGGAATTGATCCACCACATGATGATGTTGAACATGGGTACTATGATGAGGATGATGATAGTGACTATGATCTTGATGATGCAATGAGACACTTTGGTCTTATGGCCAATCTTTGCCACTACATGGTTGGAGGAAAGGAATGGGTTCTTGATAGTGGGTGTACCGATCATATGACCAGAGACAAAGATATGTTTCGTGATCTTGCTGAAAACGACGGCCCTCGAAAGTATGTCACCTTTGGTGATTACTCAAAGGGTAAGGTGGTTGGCCTTGGTAAGGTGGCCATCTCACATGATAGCTCTATACAAAATGTTATGCTCGTTGAATCTCTTGGTTAAAATTTACTTTCCGTATCTATACTTGCTGACTTTGGTTTTAATGTCCTATTCACTGAAGTAGATTTCCAAGTGTTTCATAGAGATATAAAATGGTCTTTACCGATACACGTAGAGGTGATCTATATATTGTTGATTTCACTAGAAAGGCTCAACCTAGAACTTCCCTAATTGCTAAATCCTCGAAAGGTTGGTTGTGGCATGGAAGGTTAGGTCATGTGGGCGTGCGAAATCTTGATAAGCTTATTAAAGGTGATCATATCCTTGGAGTAAAAGATGTTATATTTGACAAGGATAGACTTTGTATTGCTTGTCAAGCAGGAAAACAAGTTGGAGGAAGTCACCCCGTGAAGAACATTATGACCACGAGAAGACCGCTCGAGCTACTTCATATGGATCTCTTTGGTCCCAATGCCTACAAGAGTCTCGGTGGTAACTCATTTGGTCTAGTTATAGTTGATGATTTTCATGATTTACGTGGGTGTTCTTTCTTGATGATAAATCCCAGGTCCAAAAGATCTTCAAGAACTTCGCTAGGAAGGCACAAAATCAATTTGAAGTGAAGATCAAGAAGGTTCGCAGCGACAATGGAACAGAGTTCAAGAATGCAAATGCGGATGCCTTTCTTGACGAAGAAGGGATTTCACACGAGTTCTCGGCTACGTACACACCTCAACAAAATGGAGTTGTTGAGAGGAAGAATCGAACCCTTATTGAGATAGCGAGAACGATGCTTGATGAGTACAAGACTCCAAAACACTTTTGGGAGAAAGCGGTTGAGACAGCCTGTCATGCAACAAATCACTTGTATCTTCACAAGCTGCTCGGTAAGACGGCATACGTGCTTCTCACCGGTAACAAACCCCAAGTTGGATACTTTCGAGTATTTGGCTCAAAGTGCTACATTCTTGATAAGCATCGTCGTTCTAAATTTGCTCCTAAATCTCATGAAGGTTTCCTACTTGGTTATGGGTCAAACTCTCACACTTACCTTGTATCCAACAATTTCACCCGAAAGGTTGAAGAGACAGTAGATGTGAAGTTTGATGAATCTAACGGCTCGAAAGTAGAGAAATTTCCAATTGATGTAGGAGATTAGGATCCTTCGGAAGCAATCCAAGACTTTTCTATTGGCAAGATTCATCCAATGAAGGTGAAGGAGAGTACCTCATCCGTCCAAGTGGAAGCTTCTACCTCACGACAAGGTGAACCAAGAGTTGATACGTAAGCATCCACAAGTGGGACGCACCAAAATGAAGAAAACAAGGAAGTACACCAAGATGAACCTAATCATCCTTCTTCTCCACCAAGACAAGAGAACAACAACGCCAATAATGAAGAAGGCCAAGAAGAAGGACAAGATGATGAAGAGGATGTTCCACCCCGACCCAAGCAAAGGCTTTCAAGAGTTTGAGCAAGAGTCTCAAGAGACCATCACGTCGAACAAATCTTCAATGATATTCAAACCGGGAGAATCACTTGCTCTAAAACTCGTTTGGCTAACTTTTGTGAACATTATTCATTCATCTCTAGCATTGAACCTATGAAGGTTGAAGAAGCATTCGAAGATCTGGATTGGATAAACGCCATGCATGAAGAGCTACACAACTCCGAGAGAAATCCAGTGTGGACATTGGTCGAGAAGACAACAACCACAACATCATTGGTACCGAATGGGTGTTTCACAACAAGCAAGACGAAGATAGTCAAGTCATTCGCAACAAAGCACGTCTCGTCGCCCAAGGCTACACTCAAGTCGAAGGTATGGACTACGGTGAGACATATGCCCCCATTGCTAGACTTGAGTCCATCCGCATCTTACTTGCCTATGCTAATCACCATGATATCACCTTGTACCAAATGGACATTAAAAGTGCTTTTCTAAATGGTGAAATTGAGGAGGAAGTTTATGTTAAACAACCTCCCGGCTTTGTCAATCCTAAGAAACCCGATCATGTATATAAACTTCACAAAGCTCTTTATGGTCTTAAACAAGCTCCTAGAATGTGGTATAAATGCTTGACCAAGTTCCTTATTGAAAAAGGCTTTGAGATTGGAAAAATAGATTCTACTCTTTTTACTAAAAGGGTTAAAGGTGAATTATTTGTGTGCCAAATTTATGTTGATGATATAATATTTGGTTCGACTAACCCTCATTTTAGTGAAAAGTTTGGGAAGGTAATGTCGGAGAAGTTTGAGATGTCTATGATGAGTGAACTCAAGTTCTTTCTTGGTTTGCAAATCAAGCAAAACTAAGGAAGGCACCTTCGTTTCTCAAACAAAGTACACCAAGGAATTATTCAAGAGGTTCAATATGCAAGAATGCAAAGGTATGAAAACTCCCATGCCTACCAGTGGACATCTTGACTTGACCAAGGATGGCAAACCGGTTGACCAAAAGGTTTATCGCTCTATGATTGGTTCATTATTATATCTATGTTCCTCCCGTCCCGATATTATGCTAAGTGTGTGCATGTGCGCACGATATCAAGCGGCCCCCAAAGAATGTCATCTTAAGGCTATGAAAAGGATAATGAGATACTTAATACATACACCAAATTTTGGCATTTGTTATCCTAAGAGGTCCTCTTTTGATCTTGTTGGCTATTCCAATTCAGACTATGCCAAAGACAAGGTTGATAGAAAGTCCACTTCTGGTACTTGTCAATTTCTTGGTAGATCTCTTGTGTCTTGGTCCTCCAAGAAACAAAACTCAGCATCCTTATCCACCGCCGAAGCGGAATACATTGCCGCGGGTTCATGTTGTGGTCAATTACTTTGGATGACCCAAACTCTTAAAGATTATGGGATCAATGTGAAACATGTTCCATTGCTTGGTGACAATGAGAGTGCTATTAAGATTGCTCACAATCCCGTGCAACATTCTCTAACTAAGCATATTGAAGTTCGTCATCATTTCTTTTGAGATCATGTTGCTAAAGGGGACATTGATCTTAAACATGTTTGTACCGATAAGCAATTGGTGGATATATTCACCAAACCACTTGATGAAAAAGTCTTTTGCCGTTTGAGAGGTGAATTGAACATCATTGATGCTTCAAACTTGGAGTAGGAACTCCATTTGGATACATGCAAGGCATGAGCCTATGACCAATCCTTGACTCTTCTCTTATGATGATAATCATATGTCTTGGATATATCTGTACCCTTGCATGCTATCTAACCCTTGTAGGTACTGGGATGAATCAAAATCTATGAGATTGCAAATCACTCACATCTTGAGAAATCTCTACATCACCAAGTCTCTACAACATGGTGGTCGAAGACAAGGAAGCATGAAACCATTCAACATATCCTTTGACAAAATCTTTATATCAAATTCATGACTGTCATTTTGGATACACAAGTTCTCTTCCTTGCAAGACTAACCCATGTAGGTAGATGAACTCAAACTACAAGTGGTGCTCCCAATCATTGATGACCTACATCAACCTTGAGCAACCCACACAAGTTCAACTACATGACTAAGATCAACAACACCACCCGAGGTATGCCATTCCATCTTAGAGAAGCTTTACCCCAAGATATGGGTCAAAGCAGCTCAACAAGATGTGAATACATCAAATGCTTAAACGAAAAATGGTAACGCCATTTTGAGCTTAAACGACAAGTATGACCTATGATCAAGTGTTTTCACTTGACTCCTTAGTCAATATACTCTAACATGGGTGACTTTGTCACCACCCATTTCTAGATGAAGTTCTCTAGTGTTTTTCTGAGTTTTTGCATTTGTCCTTTGCATGGTTGTTCCCAACTTCATCTAGATTTTCCTTTATCTGTTTTCTTCTACATTTTCTGCGTCCAATTCATTGCAAATCCTTCAGTTAATTCCTTGTGAATCCTTGAGAGATCTTATTTGCCTAGTGAGCTGAGGTGACAAGTGTTCTCTCTGTGTTGAACTCGGTCATACCGATCTGTTGCTTCCGGTCAAACCGAACCAATTCGGTACCACCGAAGACTACAGCTCGGTATCACCGATTTCACTGCAGAGAAGACAATGTGCCATATGTTCCTGTAGTTTCATTTCAGCTTCACCCAATGATTCTTGTCCTCTACCAGCATCACATTCTATATGCTGCTTTGCTTTGTGACTCAAGGACCAAACCTTTTGACTCACACTCCAGAAGGCCCCTTCTTGGAAATTGATGTCAAAGGGGGAGAGAGATCACATCAAAGCGTATTCTCTTCAAAGGGGGAGAAAGAGAAAAAGGGAGAGAGAGGTAATCATATCAAAGACCCCAGATGCTTGGTGTTCAAGAGGAGAGAAGTCACATGTCTTTAATAGGGGAAAGACATGTCTATCTCATGTTTATGTTTATGATCTATTTTACTCTGTTTTTGCTTCCCTATGTTCTCCCATTATCCAATACAAGATTCAGGGCGAAAAAGACGCTAGGGAAGGAATTCATTGAATTCATTGCATATCTTTACCTTTTGGGGACATGTATATAAACAATAGAGTACCTAGTATTCACTATCTACATGTCATCCCAATCTTGGTACTCTTGTGGTTTTCTGTTTGCTCTGCTTAGTAGATGTTTCTGTGTTATCTAACCTTGTTTACCCAGGTTCATCTCTCTCAAAGCTAGCTCAAGACCACAAGGTAAGTATATGCATCACATTCATGTGCATGAGGATTTCTTGCTGATGCACATACTGTTTGCAAGAAGGACTCATGAGCATGTAGGTACATTTCCCATACTCACACCATTTGCTCTAATGCATATAGCCAAGATACATGTAACTCATGGCTTACTCTGTCATGCTTATGCATTCGCATGCTCCTATATTCCATATTTACATGATTGCATACATGTAGGGGGAGCCTATGCATGTTACATGTCCTTCTAAAGCTTTACTTGTTATTCTTCATGTCTTTATCTAAAGCTTTGATGTATGTTGTCATCAATTACCAAAAAGGGGGGAGATTGAAAGCACAAGTGCTCCCTGGGTGATTTTGGTAATTAATGTCAACATATCTCTTGTTGGACTAATGTTTTCATCTAGTATGTTTCAGATAAGTTCAGTAATGGAGTGGCATGGACTAGAAGATGTGGAACCCCTTCAAGATGATGAGGACAAAGGATTGGCGCAAGCTCAAAGCTCTGGACTGAAGAATCAAGTTCCACTCAGAGTCAAGAGATTCAAAAACAACGAAGTTCAGATAAATCCCACGAGGTTCCGGACCGCGGATTAAAGTACTCGGGCATCTGGCCCGAAGGAGTTTAACGGTTACAAAACCACTCGGCATACCGAGGAAAATTTAATCGAATCATAAAAAGTTTGCTCACTCCGTAGGAGGAGGACTGGCAGGCTCGACAAACTCATCCAGGTTGATTCCATCTGCAATTCAAGTAGCGGCAGCAATGAAGGTCTCCATGAAAGACTGGAAGTCAAGTCTCTTGGTGTTGGCAACCTTGATCGCCGCTAACTTCTCCTCTTTGGCCTCCTTGCAAGGGACGCGAACAAAAGACAGAGCCACATCGGTAACGCATCAAGCTGACGACTTCTTCCATTCCTGCACTCAACCAGGGATCTCATTGAGTCTAGTCATCAAGGACTCGAGGTCATTTTGGAGAGTCTCCCTCGGCCAAAGCGTCGTGTCAATCCACGACACCGCAACCTTCAGTCGAGCGAGGTAGTCTGTAACGCTGGCAAGACGGGATTCCAGTCGAAGCACGTTCATGGAAGCTTCGTCCTTGACAGGGGAGTTGACGGGGTCCAAGCTTGTCTCGATTCGCCCAATTTCCTCCTCAAAGTTTTGACAGAATTCTACAACCACAAATAACTAGTTAGTCGATGGCTTATTGGTGAATCGATGATTGTCGGTGTCAAAACCGGTGGATCTTGGGTAGGGGGTCTCGAACAGTGCGTCTAAGGCGGATGGTAATAGGAGGCGGGGGACACAATGTTTACCCAGGTTCAGGCCCTCTCGATGGAGGTAATACCCTACGTCCTGCTTGATTGATCTTGATGATATGAGTATTACAAGAGTTGATCTACCATGAGATCGTAGAGGCTAAACCCTAGAAGCTAGCCTATGGTATGATTGTATGTTGTCCTACGGACTAAACCCTCCGATTTATATAGACACCGGAGGGCGCTAGGGTAACACAGAGTCGGTTACAAGGGAGGAGATCTACATATCTATATTGCCAAGCTCGCCTTCCACGCCAAGGAGAGTCCCATCCGGACACGGGACGAAGTCTTCAATCTTGTATCTTCATAGTCCAACAGTCCGGCCAAAGGATATAGTCCGGCTGTCCGGAGACCCCCTAAGGGAGTCCTGGATTAGGGGGTGTTCGGATAGCCGAACTATACCTTCAGCCGGACTCCTGGACTATGAAGATACAAGATTCAAGACTCCGTCATGTGTCTGGAAGGGACTTTCCTTGGCGTGGAAGGCAAGCTTGGCAATACGGATGTTCAGATATCCTACCATTGTAACCGACTCTATGTAACCCTAACCCTCTCCGGTGTCTATATAAACCGGGGGGTTTTAGTCCGTAGGACAACATACACATCAACAATCATACCATAGGCTAGCTTCTAGGGTTTAGCCTCTCTGATCTCGTGGTAGATCTGCTCTTGTACTACCCATATCATCAATATTAATCAAGCAGGACGTAGGGTTTTACCTCCATCGAGAGGGCCCGAACCTGGGTAAAACTTCGTGTCCCTTGCCTCTTGTTACCATCCGACCTAGACGCACAGTTCGGGACCCCCTACCCGAGATCCGCCGGTTTTGACACCGACATTGGTGCTTTCATTGAGAGTTCCTTTGTGCCGTCGCCGTCAAGCCTGATGGCTCCTACGATCATCAATGGTGGTGCAGCCCAGGGTGAGACCTTCCTCCCCGGACAGATCTTCGTCTTTGGCGGCTTCGCACTGCGGGCCAATTCACTTGGCCATCTAGAGCAGATCGAAAGCTACACCTCTGGCCATCTGGTCAGATTCAGAAATTTAAACTACACGGCTGACATCCGCGGGGACTTGATCTTCGGTGGATTCGAACAACCGCCAAGCGCGCCGCAATGTCACGACGAGCACGATCTAGCTCTGCCGCCGAACAGCGCCCTGGAGGCCGCACCCGCATCGGCTTCGACCATTAGTTCGGAGCCAACCGCGCCGATCGAGGATGGGCGGTTTGATGCCACCTTAGGGGTTGTGATCCCAACGGCGGTTGAGCCGAACACCAGCCCAGTACTCTGCGAGAATCGTGACTCCACGGAGCCGGATTCTTCTTCGGACTCCGAACCCTCCGCGCCCCTGCCGATTGAATCCGATTGGGCGCCGATCATGGAGTTCACGGCCGCGGACGTCTTTCAGCACTCGCCTTTTGGCAATATCCTGAAGTCACTGAGGTCTCTCTCTTTATCAGGAGAGCCCTGGCTGGACTACGGTCAGCAAGGTTGGGGTACGGACGATGAATAAATTCAAAACCCACCCATCACCCACTTTGTATCTACTATCGACGACTTAACTGACATGCTCGACTTCGACTCAGAAGACATCGACGGTATGGACGCCGATGAAGGAGATGATGAAGAACCAGCGCCTACTAGGCCCTGGAAAGCCACCTTATCATATGACATATACATGGTGGACACCCCAAAAGAGGGAGAGGGCGATGGAATGGCGGAGGATGACCGCTCCAAGAAACAGCCCAAGCGCCAGCGTCAGCGGCGCCGCTCAAAATCCCGCCAACACAAAAACGGTGATTCCAGCATGGGAGATAATAATACTCCGGAGAGTGCCGAACAAAACCCCCTCCAGCAAGGTTTAGCACAGGAGGATGGAGAAACCAGCCCTCATGAGAGAGCGGCAGACAGAGAGGTCGAGGACGATAATTATATGCCTCCCTCCGAAGGCGAGGCTAGCCTCAACGACGACGAATTCGTCGTGCCAGAGGATCTCGTTGAGCAAAAGCGTTTCCAACGCAGGCTTATGGCCACGGCAAGAAGCCTCAAGAAAAAACAGCAACAGCTCCGAGCTGATCAAGATTTGCTGGTTGACAGATGGACCAAAGTCCTTGCGGCCGAAGAGCATAAACTCGAATGCCCCTCCAAGAGTTACCTAAAGCGCAGGTTGCTACCCCAATTAGAGGAGGAAGCACTTGATGCAGCCGAACGGCCACCTCGTGGCCGCGACAGAGAGGCCTCCCGGCCCTCCACTCAAGCCGCACCCCGTACCAAGGCACGGGAATATGCGCCGGACTTACGAGACATGTTGGAGGACAAGGCAAGGCAAACACGATCGATCTACGGATCGCGTGGGCACCCCATGGCTCGAGACAGTAACTGTCACGCCGGCCACAAATTCGGCAGGGCTGAAAATAGTAAACAAAACACATTGGAGCTACGTCATGATATCGCCCAGTACAGAGGCGCCGCACACCCACTATGCTTTACAGACGAAATAATGGATCATCAAATCCCCGAGGGTTTCAAACCCGTAAACATCGAATCATATGATGGCACAACAAACCCTGCGGTATGGATCGAGGATTATCTCCTTCATATCCACATGGCCCGCGGCGATGATTTTCATGCCATCAAATACCTCCCACTCAAGCTTAAAGGACCAGCTCGGCATTGGCTCAACAGCTTGCCAACAGGATCAATTAGTTGTTGGGAGGACCCGGAAGCCGCATTCCTCGACAATTTCCAGGGCACTTATGTGCGAACCCCAGACGCCGATGACCTAAGTCACGTAATTCAACAGCCAGAGGAATCGGCCAGACAATTCTGGACATGGTTCCTAACAAAGAAAAACCAAATAGTCGACTGTCCGGACGCTAAGGCCCTAGCAGCCTTCAAGCACAATATCCGTGACGAGTGGCTGGCCCGGCACCTTGGACAGGAAAAGCCGAAATCTATGGCAGCACTCACGACACTCATGACCCGCTTTTGCGCGGGTGAAGACAGCTGGCTTGCTCGTAGCAACAATATGACCAAGAACCCTGGTAGTTCGGACACCAGGGACATTAGTGGCAAGTCGCGTCGCAACAAGCAGAAGCGCCGCATTAACAGCGACAATGCTGAGGATACGGCAGTTAATGCCGGATTCAGAGGCTCTAAATCCGGTCAACGGAAAAAGCCATTCAAAAGGAATCCTAGGGGCCCGTCCAGCTTGGACCGAATACTCGACCGCTTGTGCCAAATACATGGCACCCCCGAAAAGCCGGCCAATCACACCAACAGGGATTGTTGGGTGCTCAAGCAGGCAGGCAAGTTAAGCGCCGACAATGAAGACAAGGGGCTGCATAGCAATGACGACAAGGAGCCCCGGCCGCCGAACAACAATGGACAGAAGGGTTTTCCCCCACAAGTGCGGACGGCGAACATGATATACGCCACCCACGTCCCAAAAAGGGAGCGGAAGCGCGCGTTAAGGGACGTATACGCGGTAGAGCCAGTCGCCCCAAAGTTCAACCCATGGTCCTCCTGCCCGATCACCTTTGATCGAAGAGACCATCCCACTAGCATCCGTCATGGCGGATTTGCCGCATTGGTTCTAGACCCAATTATTGATGGATTTCATCTCACAGAGTCCTCATGGATGGCGGCAGCAGCCTGAACCTGCTTTACCAGGATACAGTGCGAAAAATGGGCATCGATCCCTCGAGGATTAAGCCCACCAAAACGACCTTTAAAGGCGTAATACCAGGTGTAGAGGCCAACTGTACAGGCTCTGTCACACTTGAAGTGGTCTTCGGATCCCCGGATAATTTCCAAAGCGAGGAATTGGTCTTCGACATAGTCCCATTCCGCAGTGGCTATCATGCACTGCTCGGACGAACTGCATTCGCCAAATTCAATGCGGCACCGCACTACGCATACCTTAAGCTCAAGATGCCAGGCCCTCGTGGAGTAATTACGGTCAATGGAAACACCGAACGCTCCCTCCGAACGGAGGAGCACACGACGGCCCTTGCAGCGGAAGTACAAAGCAGCCTCTGCGGGCAGTTCTCCAGTCCGGCCATTAAACGTCCGAACACCGTCAAGCATGCCCGGAGTAACCTACAACAAGACCGCCTGGCACGTTCCGAGCAGGCATAGCAATACGGCCCCAACCCCAACCCTAGCAAAAAGGCGACGCTAGTACTTCGCGTACATAATTACGCTCTAGAAATACCATGGGCATCGAGGGAGGGGCACCATCACGGCACGCCCAAAACACGGCTTAAACCGCACCACGGGCTGCCGATTTTTGACTTTTCTCTTACATCCAGGACTCTACTCTTCGAAAGGCCTGTTCGGCAGTTCAATTGCCGCACAAACGATGCAAGAACCAGGGAAGCAGACAAGCCATGCCGCATTACGGAAATCCTAGGTGGTCTCTATCATGAGAAGTATACCTGTTTCGCATACTATTCCGCAGCTTGCCCCTGGAGCAGACATGTTAAATAGTCCAACTTTTTGTTTATCGCATTACTTGTATCGTTCTGCTTTGATCGCAGCTATTTTTAATAAATAATGCATAGATTTTGTCTATTTTTGCACTATCTTTTTATAAATAAATGTTCCTTAACGACATGTCGCACCCGTACAACTTGGTACGGCCAAAATACGCCAGGGGCTTTTAGCACCCCTTAATATGGTGTAAGAAGTCCGAACACTTTCACGAGTGCGGCACCCCGAACTTATAGCATTATATGCATCGGCTCCGAATCATGTCTTGGGTCAAGAGTTGGGTTTGCCCGGCTCCTATGTTTTGGTGCCTTACGTTCCGCTATATCGGCTAAGGTAGCACTAGGAGAACCACTGCGATTGTGCCCCAGTTGAGCTGGGTCGAGCACCTCAGTGGAGAAATCTAAAACTGACTGTCATGATGAAGCGAGAGCTGGTCGCTGTTCGAGTGGTTTTTTCGAGTCCCTAAAGACTTATGCCGCTTAGGGCGACGAGTCGGCTCTGTCCGGCCAAGGCGTGGATAGCGCCCCGAACTCGGTCTTCTGAATACTAGGGGCTTCGCCGAAATTTAAAATTATAGAAATCTATGGCTAAGTGAGAGTGTTCACGCATTATAGTCCGATTGCCTCGTTCGTCGGGCTGATCGCCTCCCTCGAAGGACCCAAACATGGGAAAAAGAGCGCCCAGATTTATCCCCGAACACCCCAGCACTAGCGGCAAGGGGGCAGAAGCCGACGACTCGCCATCTCTCAGTATTGATAAACAGCTGCACAGAAGGTAATATTTTAAATTCAAGAAGCATTACTCAGCGCATATGAACAAGTTTCCAGCGCATAGGACAAAAACGAGCGAGTTTTACTCGAAAATTACATCCCTAGTACATTCATCCGCCACAAGGCGGGCACCCTTCAGAACATCCTTATAGTAATTTTCGGGCTTGCGATGCTCTTTCCCCGCTGGTGGCCCGTCCTTCACAAGCTTGTCCGCATCCAGCCTGCCCCAGTGCACCTTAGCGCGAGCAAAGGCCCTATGGGCACCTTCAATACAGATGGAGTGCTTGATGACTTCGAGCCTCGGACAGGCCTCCACCAGCCGCACCACCAGCCCGAAATAGCTCCCAGGCAGAGCCTCTCCAGGCCACAGCCGAACTAGGAGGCCCTTCATGGCCTGTTCGGCCGCCTTGTGGAGCTCGACCAGTTGCTTCAGCTGGTCACTCAGGGGCATGGGGTGTCCGGCCTCAGCATACTGAGACCAAAACACCTTCTCCGTCGAGCTGCCCTCCTCTGCTCGATAGAATGCGGTGGCATCGGATACACTCCGGGGAAGATCTGCAAATGCCCCTGGAGAGCTCTGGATTCAGGTAAGTATCAAGTAACTCACATTTATGTGTTTACTTTGCATAAAGAATGCCTTACCCGCCTCTATTTTCTTCACCTCATCCAACTCCTGGAGGGTCTTCTGGGATTCGGCCTTGGCAGACTTGGCATTTTCAATAGCCGCCGCGAGCTCGGACGCTCGCGTCTTCGAGTCAAGCTCCAAAGTCTCATGTTTCTTCATGAGAACCTGGAGCTCTTGCCGCACCTTGCCAACCTCGGCCTCATACCTCTCCCGCTCGGTGCGCTCCGCGGCCGCACTCTTCTCGGCCTCGAGCAGCGCTTGCTTAAGGGTCGCCACCTCAGATGTGGCCCCTACAATAGCCATGTTAATCCTGTCATTTCTTGCAATTGCACCTTTTTTATATACATATTCAACCAAGGTATTTCTTACCTTCCGTCTCCTTGGGCTGCTTCTTGGCACGCCCGAGCTCTTGCTCGGACTTCTCGAGGCTCTGCTTCAGCGTGTCCACTTCCACAGTAAGTACGGCGGACGCCAGCAGAGAAGCCTGCACACGCATATTGACTCCTTTTGTTAGAATCCTGCGAATTTTTTGATCCTCTATTTGGCTTTTCTTCCCGAACGCCCAACAGAGCATCAGGGGCTACTGTCTATGCGGTAATATTATTTACACATTATTGACTTACCTCAAAGCCTGTCAAAAGGCTAGTACAAGCTTCAGTCAGTCCGCTCTTGGCGGACTGAACCTTTTGGACCACCGCACTCATAATAGCGCGGTGCTCCTCGTCGATGGAGGCGCCTTGGAGCACCTCCAACGTATTGTCCGGCGCCTCCGGGTGGACGGGGGTCGCTGGCACGGTGGACTTGCTCCTCTTGGAAGGAGGTCCCCCACCGGACTCCGGAACCCTTGAAGGTTCCGGAGCGGTGTCCGGCCTAGAGCCGGACTTGGAGCCCTGGGGAGTTTCATCCCCTTTACTCCTGGAGTCCAGGAGGTTGCCTTGCGGCGCCTCCGGGACCACCTCCTCCCTGCTTGGAACCTGTTGGGACAACACCTCAGTGTCGTCCATAGGGCGGGGGGAGGAAGCCGTCGGAAGCGAGTTCACATCCGACGAGTCCAGTGAGCCGCTCAACGACGCGTCGAGCCAGTCTTTGGGTGGGCCGCATAAGCATACTCGACATAAGGGAAAGCTGTGCAATAAACGAATACTACGAATTACTCCGGTATCCGGATACTTACGATTTTGCCAGGGGCTTGGCCCTGGGCTGCCACTCCTCTCCGCCGTCGTCGGTGTCGTTGGAGTAGTCCGGAGGAAGGGTTTTCCCCTTCTTGGACCCTCCGGCCTCCTGAGAGAGGGCGGCCTTCCTTTTCTTCTCTCCTCCCACTGGAGGGGGAGAGGTCTCTTGTTCCTCCTCATCTTCACGAGAGGAAGGCGCTTCGGGACTGTCGGATGATGAATCTAACACCTCCTGGCGCCGGGCACTCTTTCGAGTCCCCGTGGCCCTTTTCGTGGCCTTCTTCTCTGGCACCACATAGGGCGCCGGAACCAGCAGCTTTGTCAAGCGAGCGTCCGCTGGGCCTTCGGGCAAAGAAGCCGGACAGTTGATCTGTCCGGACATCACCTCCCAATCCTGTCAAAGATAAGGGAGCTTAGATCCCGCATAGAGTTAAACTATGAAAAACTGATACCCTGTAAAAGGACAAAAACAGCTTATCGCATGAGCGTGATGCTGAGTACTGAATCTGCGATCCTCGGTAGCGGATGCGGGAGCCTCTGCGCCTTTGAAAAGCATCCTCCAGGCATCTTCGTACGTCGTGTCGAAGAGCCTGTTTAGAGTTCGATGCTGTGCCGGGTCGAACTCCCATAGGTTGAAGGCCCGTTGTTGACACGGGAGGATGAGGCGGATGAGCATAACCTGGACTACGTTGACAAGCTTGAGCTTCTTGTCCACCAGGGTTTGGATGCATGTTTGGAGTCCGGTCAGCTCTCCTTTTTACCCCAAGACAGGCCTGTCTCCTTCCAGGAGGTGAGCCGCGTAGGGGGGCCGGATCAAAACTCAGGGGGTGCAACCCATTCGGCGTCACGTGGCTCGGTGACGTAAAACCACCATGATTGCCACCCCTTCAGGGTCTCCACAAAGGAGCCCTCGAGCCACAGGACGTTGGCCATCTTGCCAACCATGGCACCACCGCACTCCACCTGGCTGCCACGCACCACCTTTGGCTTGACATTGAAAGTCTTAAGCCATAGGCCGAAATGGGGGCGGATGCGGAGGAACGCCTCACACACGACGATAAACGCCGAGATGTGTAGGACGAAGTTCGGGGCCAGATCGTGGAAATCCAGGCCGTAGTAGAACATGAGCCCCCGGACAAATGGATGCAGAGGGAAGCCCAGTCCGTGGAGGAAATGGGGGAGGAATACCACCCTCTCATGGGGCCTGGGAGTGGGGATGAGCTTCCCCTTTTGTGAAGCCGATGCGCGATGTCGCTAGCTAGATATCCGGCCTTCCTCAGCTTTTTGATGTGTCCCTCCATGACGGAGGAGACCATCCACTTGCCTCCCGCTCTGGACATGACTGGAGAAGGTTGAGGTGGTAGTGCGGACTTGGGCGCTGGAGCTCGAGTGCGCAAGAATGGATAGGCAAAGGAGGAAGAAGGCGTGGGTGAAAAGGTGGATCCTTATCCCCTTATATGGGTGGACACAACTACATGTCCCCACCAGCCTAGTAAAACTCACTTATCTCCAAGCGCCGTAATCAAAGGCGTGGTTGGGTTACCCACGCCCGTATTGATGAGAATCACGGAATAAGGGGATACGATCTCTTCTTTGACAAGACAGGCCAAGGAAACCGCTTCGCATGACGCGCTGAGGTGGGATAATGAAACGAGTTGGATAAAAGCTTGGCCGTGGTGTGTCGCACTACGGAATTCGTCAGCAGATTAGATTTGTGTAAATATTATTCTCTCTATGGCAATATGTGGAAAACTTATTTTGCAGAGCCGGACACTATCTTTGTGTTTAAAATCTTCTATAAAGTACTTGGAGGAGGAAAGCGCCTTGCAATGCCGAAGACAATCTGCGCGCCGGACTCGTCGTCATTGAAGCATGGTTCAGGGGCTACTGAGGGAGTCCTGGATGAGGGGGTGTTCAGATAGCCGAACTATACCTTCAGCCGGACTCCTGGACTATGAAGATACAAGATTGAAGACTCCGTCTCATGTCCAGAAGGGACTTTCCTTGGCGTGGAAGGCAAGCTTGGCGATACGGATGTTCAGATCTCCTACCATTGTAACCGAATCTATGTAACCCTAACCCTTTCCGGTGTCTATATCAACCGGGGGGTTTTAGTCCGTAGGACAACATACACATCAACAATCATACCATAGGCTAGCTTCTAGGGTTTAGCCTCTCTGATCTCGTGGTAGATCTACTCTTGTACTACCCATATCATCAATATTAATCAAGCAGGATGTAGGGTTTTACCTCCATCGAGAGGGCCCAAACCTAGGTAAAACTTCGTGTCCCTTGCCTCCTGTTACCATCCGGCCTAGATGCACAGTTCGGGACCCCCTACCCGAGATCCGCCGGTTTTGACACCGACACCCCCTAATCCAAGACTCCCTCAGTAGCCCCCGAACCAGGCTTCAATGACGATGAGTCTGGTGCACAGATTGTCTTCGGCATTGCAAGGCGGGTTCTTCTCCAAATTCTAAATATCTGCTGAGTAGTGTTCGGTTCCCCATAAATGTTGCACTTCTTGGCTTCCGCGCCCAATAAGGGCTATCTTCCATGTGTTGAGCGAATGCGAGGAGCCAGGGCATTTTTACATTCGCCACCCTAGCCATGTAAGTAAGCTGTCTATTCAAGTGATGGGGATCCTTAGATCCAGACCACACCATCCTCCCACGGCGAGTATCCATCGGAGCGCGCTTGGAAAAATCCATTCCAACATGGCCGACCATCGCAGCTCCTCCTCCCGCTCCCATAGACCTAAGCCCGGTGATCGGGAGAAGTGTTCCGCCCCGCACAACCAATTAGTAGAGTTATAGACCCAGAGATTTCTCCCTCCAGCGTATATGGTCCCCGTTCGAGCCGGGCTCGCCAGCTATAATGGCGGGGAGCAAGCAGAGAGCTTCCAATACACCAATACATCCGTTCCTCCGCGGGCTCCTAGAGTTTTATGGCCTCCAGTTGCATAATTTCACCCCCGCTTCCATATTACACATCGCTGGTTATGTTGCCCTTTGTGAGCTGTTTCTGGGCTGTGAAGCTCATTTCGAGCTGTGGAAGAGGCTATTCTGCCTTGTGCCCCATACACAGGAGGGGTCAATGTATCAAGTGAGCGGAGCCGAAATATGGCGCATCGCCGGGACTAGATACCTGTCCGGTACCCCGAAGAAGACGTCCGAAGACTGGCCTTCAGAGTGGTTTTACATGGAGGACATCCCCCTTCCAGATCCTATTCGGATGGGTCTTCCCGAGTTCGACAATGCCCCTTTGAAGAAACGCCGAAGCTGGTGCCCACGGAGCCCTTAGGAGGAAGATAATGGAGAAGTCCTTTACCTGATGGGCCGGATAAAGTGCTGGCTCAATCAGGGCTGACAATAACCAAGGTTATGTCAATATGTATAATGCGGGGGGTGCAGCCACTTCAATATCGAGGGCACCCCATGTGGCACTTTAACGGGGAAGATGATGCCACCCGCTGCGGGCGTAAGGGACCGGACTCTGCTGCTGCTCTAGCAAACATTCTGTCTGAGTTGTTCAAGGGAGAGGAAGAGGAGTTCATCTGTATCAAGCCACGGGATGGATTCTCCATGTACAACCCTCCAAGCTGGGTGAGTTGTCACTTTTTACTCCCAACCTTCCCGCATTCTTTGTCATAAATACTCACCTTGCCGTTTCATGGCAGGAATTGCGAAAAGCTGTAAGGGAGGTCAACAGCCCACCTCAACAACCGGAGGACCCTTACCGGGCCCTCGATACTGGACTCGAAGAGGATCCGGACATATTTGTGGAGCTGATCGACATCACATTCTATCAGCTCAGCTGCGATGATGCCATGATGGCCATCATAGCCGACTATCCTGGGCTACTCCCTGCATCGCATGTAAGAAAAACTAGTGTCCCAACTTCCGAGAAGGATCCCCTTTTATGAATTTCACCTACCATACACATATGGTGTTTTATAGGGAAGGCCCTTGGGACGCCATGCTGAACCCGCAGTGACTCGCCAACAAGGGACATCGAAGCCGGGTAGGCCAAAAAGGAAGGCGGCCAGGACTGAGACGCCGGCGCAGAGGTATGATACAGAACCTCGCTCCGTGGTTGTCGTCTTTCTTAAAATATAATGATGCCCATGTGTCCTAGTAGGAGAAATGCTTGCCGGACTATATCCGAAGAGGTTGCCAATCACGCCTCCACGAGTCGGGCTCCAGGGCCGGATATAGAGGCGAAAGCTAGCACGAGGCAAACGCCGGATGCTCCTCCTACATAGGATGCGGACAGACTATCCGCTACAAATTCCAAAGTGGAGAACTCCATGAATCACAGGCGTCGCCGGGCCGTACACCGTGACGCTTGTTTCTCCCGAGAGGCGTTCGATGCCTTCAACTCAGGAGACACGTACATCCGTGCTGCTAAAAACGGTCTTGCCAGAGCCACGTACCAGTATGTAAAGGATATACGGGTAAGAAAATTTGACTATTATATATATCAGTAGCCCCTAAGACTTGAAACAGTTGACACAACTGATTTAAGGATCATTATTTGTGCAGGTTCTTATAGAGAAGAATACCCAATTGTCTCAAGAGCTAGAAGAGTGCAAAGCCCAGCTACGGGCCGCGGTTGTCGCGTTGAAGGAGTCCGAGAAGGCCCCCTATGGTAACACTTGTTTCCATTGCAAAGAATGACAGGTACCAGATAGTATGCGACATGCATGCAAATCGAACAATAGATGTTGCAAATGACTCCAGAGTGAATCCGGAGGCCGTGCCGGAGAATGCGCAACGTGCTAATCGACAGCTAAATGCTGGCGAGCGCGTGCTTATGCAGGAGAAAAATATCTCCCGGACGCCAATATCCAGCTGGGCGTGGAACTGAAAGATGTCTGAGCCCAGCTTGCGGACTCCGTGAAGGAGAATAAGCGGCTTTGATGCGGCATTTTCAGTAAGTCCTTGAACAAACTATTGAAAGAGTTCGGCAAAGAAGCCGGCTAACAGAGTTATGTCTATAGGTATGCTGACGGGTCATCCCGCGGAGGAGATGCCCGGGTCTGCGGGTGATCTTCTACCAGAGCTCTCACAACTGCACGAACAAGTTCGCCAGGTGATGCCGGGTATTTCCCAAGCCTTCTGGCCATCCGCCTCCCCACCAGGAGGCATGGGGGAGCTTATAGAGAAGCTCAAGGGAGTGTGGCGGCGCTTCCGAATATGGAAGATATCAGCCTGCCGACAAGGTGCAAGGGAAGCCTGGCCATGGTGAAGATGCGATATACCAAAGCTGACCCAAACCACATGGCCGAGGTCGGACCTGTGGGGCCCGATGGGAAAGAGATCCCCGTCAGTTTGGTGTATGACCAAGTGGAATTAGCCGCAAAGTATTCCCAACAGGATTGTCGGCTAGATAGCCTGTTGGATGGTATAGAAGAAGAATTTAGTCAGTCTTAGTGACTGTGTACTTTAAGTGACATATATAATGTCCCTAGCCGGATTGTAAATCATTTGTCATGGCGGACCTTTTCGCTTCGACCTCTGGACCCGATAGTCTGGAGTGTATCCGAATACCCGCTCGATTATGTAAAAACTGGGGTATGCGTGTAAACCAGGCGTTGGGGTCATAAGTGCTTGAATAGACAAGTACCCAACTAGCTATGTTATATTACATGGATAGTAAGAAACATCTTCAGGGAGAATAGTTCCCTTAAGGGTTCCTTTCCCTGGGTACGCATGCCCTAATGTGCATGTCCGAACTACGAAAAGAGACGCAGGCTATAAACATTTGGGGGCATGTACCAAAATAAATAAAAGTCATCTTTTGTTCACCGACCGAATATTCCCTTAAGAACGCTAGCTTTCGGCTTCACCCAGTCTGAGGTACACATCTGGCTGACCCGACGGTAACAATCGCAGAGGTGCTCCCCTTATGCCCTAGCCGAATTAACGGGAATGTAGGGCATAAATACAAGAGCCAGGCAACCCAGCTTGGCCAAAACTTAAGTCATATCGATGCATATAATGGCGAAAAAGGTACATGTGGAAGAATAACACATGTGTGGGGCATAAAGCCCAGAAAAATAATTATATTAAGCTTCTTGATACTTCTGCAACGTATCTATAATTTTTGATTGCTCCATGCTATATTATCTACTATTTTGGACATTATTGGGCTTTATTATCCACTTTTATCTTATTTTTGGGACTAACCTATTAACCGGAGGCCCGGCCCAGAATTGCTGTTTTTTGCCTGTTTTAGGGTTTCGAAGAAAAGGAATATCAAACGGAGTCCAAACGGAATGAAACCTTCGGGAATGTGATTTTTAGGAAGATTATGATCCGAGAGACATGGACCCTACGTCAAGAAAAGAACTAGGAGGCCACGAGGTAGGGGGCGCGCCAACCCCCCCCCCCAGGCACGCCCTCCACCCTCGTGGGCCCCTTGTTGCTCCACCGATGTACTCCTTCCTCCTATATATATCCACGTACCCCAAACGATCAGATACGCAGCCAAAACCCTAATTCCACCA
The DNA here is from genome assembly GCF_018294505.1 of Triticum aestivum. Classification (NCBI taxonomy): domain Eukaryota; kingdom Viridiplantae; phylum Streptophyta; class Magnoliopsida; order Poales; family Poaceae; genus Triticum; species Triticum aestivum. Next base: position 93,580,103 of record NC_057800.1, read on the forward strand.
CTGCAACTTTCTGTATCCACGAGATCCCATCTTGGGGCCTGTTCCGGAGCTCCGCCGGAGGGGGCATCGATCACGGAGGGCTTCTACATCAACACCAAAGCCACTCCAATGAAGTGTGAGTAGTTTACCTCGGACCTATGGGTCCATAGTTATTAGCTAGATGGCTTCTTCTCTCTTTTTGGATCTCAATACAATGTTCTCCCCCTCTCTTGTGGAGAACTATTCGATGTAATCTTCTTTTTGCGGTGTGTTTGTAGAGACCGGTGAATTGTGGGTTTATGATCAAGTCTATCTATGAATAATATTTGAATCTTCTCTGAATTCTTTTATGTATGATTGGTTATCTTTGCAAGTCTCTTCGAATTATCAGTTTGTTTTGGCCTACTAGATTGATCTTTCTTGCAATGGGAGAAGTGCTTAGCTTTGGGTTCAATCTTGCGGTGTCCTTTCCCGGTGATAGTAAGGGCAGCAAGGCACGTATTGTATTGTTGCCGTCGAGGATAACAAGATGGGGTTTTCTTCATATTGCATGAGTCTATACCTCTACATCACGTCATCTTGCTTAAGGCGTTACTCTGTTTTTAACTTAATACTCTAGATGCATGTTGGATAGCGGTCGATGAGTGGAGTAATAGTAGTAGATGCAGGCAGGAGTCGGTCTACTTGTCTCGGACGTGATGCCTATATACATGATCATACCTAGATATTCTCATAACTATGCTCAATTCTGTCAATTGCTCACCTATAATTTGTTCACCCACCATAGAATATTTATGCTCTTGAAACCTATGGCCCCCGGGTCTATCTTTATCATATTGATCTCCTCCTACTTAGTTATTTCCTTTGTTATTTACTTTACCTTTATTTTAATTTGCATATTTTATCATAAAAATACCAAAAATATTATCTTATCATATCTATCAAATTTCACTCTCGTAAGTGGCCTAATAGGGATTGACAACCCCTATTTGCATTGATTGCAAGGATTTATTTGTTTTGTGTAGGTACGAGGGACTCGCGCGTAGCCTCCTACTGGATTGATACCTTGGTTCTCAAAAACTGAGGGAAATACTTACACTACTTTGCTGCATCATCCCTTCCTCTTCGGGGAAAACCAATGCAGTGCTCAAGAGGTAGCAAGAAGGATTTCTGGCGCCGTTGCCGGGGAGGCCAACGCAAAAGTCAACATAACAAGTACCCATCACATACCCTTATCTCCCGCATTACATTATTTGCCATTTGCCTCTTGTTTTCCTCTCCCCCACTTCACCCTTGCCGTTTTATTTGCCCTCCCTCTCTATCCTCCCTCTCTATTTGCCTCTTTTTGCCCGCTTGCTTTCTGTTTGCTTGTGTGTTAGTTTGTTTACTTGTCATTATGGCTAGTCCTTTACCTTCTGCCTCTATGTCTGAAATTGGGGAAACTATTGTCGATAATAATTTTGATGCTCCTACTAAAGAACCCACTATCTCACATATAAAAAGATTCCGTGTTGGTAGTGGTAATATTATTGGAAAAGGAGTTATTCAAGATTTCTTTACTTGTGCCGGTGCTTTACCTTCTAAGGTAGTTCTATCCTTCATAAAACTAGTAGTCTTGCAGACGCTATTGCCATGCTTGTAGTTGAACTTGAAAGACAATTCATGCACATGCATCCTTCCATACAAAGGATTTTTCAGGAATTTTCTAATATTGAGCATTCATCTGTTAAGCGTTCCGCTACTATATTTTTGGCTCATGAGTTTAGATTCATAATAATAGAGGCCAAATAAATCTTTGCACATTATAGGGTGGACGCTTGCCGTCCTCCCATAGAGGGTATCCTCTTTGATCAAGAAGAAATAATGCGTTTTCAATCTCTAGACTATGTTGCTTTTAATGAAAATCTTAGAAAAAGGGTTCCTACCAATGTTTTTGTTGACAGAATCTTAGAACTTAATGATGATTTGGATATTGAAAATAATGAACTAGGATATTCTCCCGAATATAGGCTCACAAAGTTCTGTCAAAAGAATGCTTATAATGATGGATTGGTTGTGCAATATGAAGGACCAATGGAGGAACCTATACCTCCCAATGTTGATCTTGGGGACTTTTGTCCCATTAAATTTAGCCCTTTTGATTACTTTTTCTTGCCTCGAAGAAAGCTTGCCGCCGAATGTAGAGAATACGAGATGAGTTTTAATAATCTATCTTACTATTATGGCAATACCTAGATCTATTCTTGCTTGTTATGCCTAGCTAGGGGCGTTAAACGATAGCGGTTGTTGGGAGGCAAATCAATTTTATTTTTATTCCTTGCTTTTTGCTCCTGTTTACTAATAAATAATATTTCTAGCCTCTGTTTTGGTTGTGTTTATTGTGTTTAATTACTGTTTGTGCCAAGTAGAACCGTTGGGAAGACTTGGGGAAAGTCTTGTTGAACTTGCTGTAAAAAACAGAAACTTTAGCGCTCGTGAGAACTGCTGCCATTTTTATTTGGAGAGTGATATTTAGTTAATTATTTTTGCAGATGATTAATAGATAAATTTCGCACGTCCAGAAATTTATTTTAGAATTTTTGGCGTTCCAGATCTTGCGCTAGCTACAGATTACTACAGACTGTTCTGTTTTTGACAGATTCTGTTTTTCGTGTGTTGTTTGCTTAATTTGATGAATCTATGGCTAATAAAATAGTTTATAAACCATAGAGAAGTTGGAATACAGTAGGTATAACACCAATATAAATAAAGAATGAGTTCATTACAGTACCTTGAAGTGGTCTTTTGTTTTCTTTCGCTAACGGAACTCACGAGATTTTCTACTTTAACTTGTGTGCTGTGAAGTTTTCAAGTTTTGGGTAAAGATTTGATGGATTATGGAACAAGGAGTGGCAAGAGCCTAAGGTTGGTGATGCCCATGGCACCCCCAAGATAATCTAAGGACACCTAAAAGCCAAAGCTTGGCGATGCCCCGGAAGGCATCCCCTCTTTAGTCTACTTCTATCGGTAACTTTACTTGGAGCTATATTTTTATTTGCCACATGATATGTGTTTTGCTTGGAGCATCTTGTATTATTTGAGTCTTTGCTTGTTAGTTTACCACAATCATCCTTGCTGTACACACCTTCTGAGAGAGCCATATATGATTTGGAATTTTCTAGAATACTCTATGTGCTTCGCTTACATCTTTTGAGTTATATAATTTTGCTCTAGTGCTTCACTTATATCATTTAGAGCACGGTGGTGGATTTGTTTTATAGAAACTATTGATCTCTCATGCTTCACTTAGATTATTTTGAGAGTATTAAATACCATGGTAATTTGCTTAAAATCCTAATATGCTTGGTACACAAGATTAATAATAAAAATTTCTTATGAGTGTGTTGGATACTATGATAAGTTTGATACTTGATAATTGTTTTGAGATATGGAGATGGTGATATTAAAGTCATGCTAGTTGAGTAGTTGTGAATTTGAGAAATACTTGTGTTGAAGCTGGTGATTCCCATAGCATGCATGTATGGTGAACCGTTATGTGATGAAGTCGGAGCATGATTTATTTATTGATTGTCTTCCTTATGAGTGGCGGTCGGGGACGAGCGATGGTCTTTTCCTACCAATCTATCACCCTAGGAGCATGCGCGTAATACTTTTCTTTGATAACTTGTAGATTTTTGCAATAAGTATATGAGTTCTTTATGACTAATGTTGAGTCCATGGATTATACGCACTCTCACCCTTCCACCCTTGCTAGCCTCTCTAATACCGCACATCTTTCACCGGTATTAGACACCCACCATATTACTTCCTCAAAACAACCACCATACCTACCTATTATGGCATTTCCATAGCCGTTCCGAGATGTATTTCCATGCAACTTTCCATCTTTCCGTTTATTCTAACACACTCCATCATTGTCATATTGCTTAGCATGATCATGTAGTCGACATCGTATTTGTGGCAAAGCCACCGTTCATAATTCTTTCATACATGTCACTCGTGAGTCATTGCATATCCCGATACACCGCCTGAGGCATTCATATAGAGTCATATTTTGTTCTAAGTATTGAGTTGTAATTGTTGAGTTGTAAGAAAAATAAAAGTGTGATGATCATCATTATTAGAGCATTGTCCCAGTGAGGAAAGGATGATGGAGACTATGATTCCCCCACAAGTTGGGATGAGACTCCGGACAAAAAAATAAAAAAAAGAGAAAGGAAAGAGGCTATAAAAAAAGACCCAAATAAAAAAATGAGAGAAAAAGAGAGAAGGGACAATTTTACTATCCTTTTACCACACTTATGCTTCAAAGTAGCACCATGATCTTCATAGTAGAGAGTCTCTCATGTTATCACTTTCATATACTAGTGGGAATCTTTCATTATAGAACTTGGCTTGTATATTCCAATGATGGGCTTCCTAAAAATGCCCTTGGTTTTCATGAGCAAGCAAGTTGGATGCACACCCACTTAGTTTCTTTTTGAGCTTTCATATACTTATTGCTCTAGTGCATTCGTTACATGGCAATCCCTACTCACTCACATTGATATCTATTGATGGGCATCTCCATAGCCCGTTGATACGCCTAGTTGATGTGAGACTATCTTCTCCCTTTTGTCTTCTCCACAACCACCACTCTATTCCACCTATAGTGCTATGTCCATGGCTCACGCTCATGTATTGCATGAAGATTGAAAAAGTTTTGAGAATGTCAAAAGTATGAAACAATTGCTTGGCTTGTCATCGGGGTTGTGCATGATTTAAATATTTTGTGTGGTGAAGATAGAGCATAGCCAGACTATATGACTTTGTAGGGATAACTTTCTTTAGCCATGTTATTTTGAGAAGACATAATTTCTTTGTTAGTATGCTTGAAGTATTATTGTTTTTTATGTCAATATGAACTTTTGTCCTGAATCTTTCGGATCTAAATATTCATACCACAATTAAGAAGAATTACATTAAAATTATGCCAAGTAGAACTCCGCATCAAAAATTCTCTTTTTATCATTTACCTACTCGAGGACGAGCAGGAATTAAGCTTGGGGATGCTTGATACATCTTCAACATATCTATAATTTTTGATTGCTCCAGGATTTATTATCTACAGTTTTGGACATTATTGGGCTTTATTATCCACTTTTATATTATTTTTGGGACTAACCTATTAACCGGAGGCCCAGCCCAGAATTGATATTTTTTGCCTGTTTTAGGGTTTCGAAGAAAAGGAATATCAAATGGAGTCCAAACGGAATGAAACCTTCAAGAACGTGATTTTTAGGAAGATTATGATCCGGGAGACTTGTACCCTACGTCAAGAAAAGAAACAGGAGGCTACGAGGTAGGGGGT
>NC_057800.1:93585739-93604596 GCF_018294505.1 Triticum aestivum
TCCACGAGATCCCATCTTGGGGCCTGTTCCGGAGCTCCGCCGGAGGGGGCATCGATCACGGAGGGCTTCTACATCAACACCATAGCCTCTCCGATGAAGTGTGAGTAGTTTACCTCAGACCTACGGGTCCATAGTTATTAGCTAGATGGCTTCTTCTCTCTTTTTGGATCTCAATACAATGTTCTCCCCCTCTCTTGTGGAGAACTATTCAATGTAATCTTCATTTTGCGGTGTGTTTGTTGAGATCGATGAATTGTGGGTTTATGATCAAGTCTATCTATGAATATATTTGAATCTTCTCTGAATTCTTTTATGTATGATTGGTTATCTTTGCAAGTCTCTTCGAATTATCAGTTTGGTTTGGCCTACTAGATTGATCTTTCTTGCAATGGGAGAAGTGCTTAGCTTTGGGTTCAATCTTGCGGTGTCCTTTCCCGGTGACAGTAAGAGAAGCAAGGCACGTATTGTATTATTGCCATCGAGGATAACAAGATGGGGTTTTCTTCATATTGCATGAGTCTATCCCTCTACATCATGTCATCTTGCTTAAGGCGTTACTCTGTTTTTAACTTAATACTCTAGATGCATGCTGGATAGCGGCCGATGAGTGGAGTAATAGTAGTAGATGCAGGCAGGAGTCGGTCTACTTATCTTGGACGTGATGCCTATATACATGATCATACCTAGATATTCTCATAACTATGCTCAATTCTGTCAATTGCTTAACAGTGTTTGTTCACCCACCCTAGAATACTTATGCTCTCGAGAGAAGCCACTAGTGAAACCTATGGCCCTCGGGTCTATCTTTATCATATTGATCTCCTACTACTTAGTTATTTCCTTTGTTATTTCCTTTGCCTTTATTTTACTTTGCATCTTTTATCATAAAAATACAAAAAATATTATCTTATCATATCTATCAGATCTCACTCTCGTAAGTGGCCTTATAGGGATTGACAACCCCTATTTGCGTTGGTTGCGAGGATTTATTTGTTTTGTGCAGGTATGAGGGACTCGCACGTAGCCTGCTACTGGATTGATACCTTGGTTCTCAAAAACTGAGGGAAATACTTACGCTACTTTGCTGCATCATCCCTTCCTCTTCGGGGAAAACCAACGCAGTGCTCAAGAGGTAGCACTTCTGTATAAGAAGCCCCCGGGTATAATGAGCGTGATTAGTGCGTCAAGATTGTGTAGTCAAGACAAAAGTTAGCCTTTTAAGGCCTTGAGGAGAAGAAAAAAGAAGAGAGAAAGAGAGAAAAGACAGATAACAGATATGCAAAAAATTGACGGGGGCAAGGAGACGAACATAGAGTTCGGCACTAGCGTAGAATCTTCGGAGGCTGGCTGCGTTCCATGGGTTTGGCTCGAGTCCATTGTTCGATGCATCCCGAAGACGGTACGCTCCACCGGTCAGAACCTGGTCAATAATGAAGGGACCTTCCCATTTGGGCTTGAGCTTGTTCTTTTTCTTCTCCGACAGGCGTAGAACTAGTTCGCCAATGTATAGGTTTTGGCCCGTACTTCTCTGCTTTGATACTTTCGAGCCTGTTGCTGATAGAATGCGGAATGAACTTTTGCCACGTCGTGCTCCTCCTCCAGGGCGTCCAAACTATCTTGCCGATCGAGCTCGGCCTCTTTTTCTTCATACATGCGCACTCGAGGTGAGTCATGAATTATGTCGCAAGGCAGAACCGCCTCTGCGCCGTACACCATAAAAACAGTGTGTATCCGGTAGTGCGATTCGGCATGGTCCACATCCCCCATAGTACGGAGTCGAGCTCCTCTACCCAGTGCGTGTTTGATTCCTTTAAGGACCGCACTAATCTGGGTTTGATGCCGCTCATGATAAGACTATTTGCTCGCTCGACTTGACCATTAGTTTGCGGGTGATAGACAGAAGCATAATCGAGCTTGATGCCCATGTTGCTGCACCAAAGTTTGACCTCGTCGTCTGTAAAGTTCGTGTCCTTGTCAGTGATGATGTTGTGGGGGATGCCATAATGGTGTACAACCCCTGATAGGAAGTCTATCACCGGTCCGGATTCAGTTGTTTTAACGGGCTTGGCTTCTATCCATTTGGTGAATTTATCCACCATGACCAGTAAGTATTTTTTCTTATGGGTTCCCCCTTTGAGGGGTTCGACCATATCAAGCCCCCAGACTGTAAAGGGCCAAGTAATGGGGATTGTTTGGAGAGCGGTAGGCGGCATATGGCTTTGGTTTGCAAAAAGCTGGCAACCGATGCAACGTTGGACCAGATCATGTGCATCTGCTCAGGCTGTCGGCCAATAGAAACATGTACGGAAGGCCTTGCTTACAAGGGCCCGGGCTGCGGCGTGGTGGCCGCCGAGTCCAGCATGGATTTCTGCCAAAAGCTTCCGCCCTTCCTCTTTGGAGATGCACCTTTGAAGGACTCTGGTAGTGCTTTTCTTATAAAGCTCTCCCTCGTCGACCTTGTAGGCTTTAGAATGCCGCACTATGCAGCGTGCCTCATTTTCGTCCTCGGGTAGCTCTTGCCTGGTTATGTAGGCCAGGAATGATTCTGTCCACGGGGCGATGACGACCATTATCACGTGGGCTGAAGGTGTTATTTCGATGGCAGAGCCTCCGATTATGTCAGAGTGTTTGGTATCTGGTGTTGTGGCCGGGTCCGGACTATTGTTACCAGTGTCCCCTTCCCATACCACGGATGGCTTAAACAGCCTTTCCAAGAAGATGTTAGGTGGGACAGGATCGCGCTTAGCACCGATACGGGCGAGGATATCCGCTGCCTGATTGTTTTCCCGAGCCACATGGTGGAATTCAAGCCCCTCGAACCGAGCTGACATTTTGAGGACGGTGTTGTGATATGCCGCCATTTTCAGATCCTTGGCATCGAAGTCTCCATTTATTTGAGATATTGCGAGGTTCGAGTCCCCACACACCTCCAGGCATTGAATGCCCATGGAAACTACCATCCGGAGACCATGTAATAGGGCCTCGTATTCGGCTACGTTGTTGGAGTCTGTGTATAGTATTTGGAGTATGTATTGGACTGTATCTCCGGTGGGGGACGTCAGGACGACGCCAGCCCCCAGACCAGCCAGCATTTTAGAGCCGTCAAAGTGCATGATCCAATTGGAGTATGCGTCGTACTCTTTAGGGAGTTCGGCTTCTGTCCACTCGGCGACGAAATCAGCCAGTACTTGCGACTTAATGGCTCGCCGTGGTTTATATGTTATGTCGAACGGGAGGAGCTCGATAGCCCATTTGGTAATCCGTCCCGTGGCATCGCGGTTGTTTATTATGTCATTGAGTGGTACTTCTGAGGCCACCGTAATTGTACACTCTTGAAAGTAGTGTCATAATTTCCGAGATGCCATGAATACCGCATATGCCATCTTTTGATAATGTGGGTACCATGATTTGCATGGAGTGAGGACAGTGGATACATAATATACCGACTTTTGAAGCGGGAATTTATGTTCATCCGTATCTCGTTCAACGACGAGCACTGCGCTTACAACTTGGTGAGTTGCCTCTATATATAACAACATTGGTTTGCTGACATTTGGCGTGACCAAGATTGGCACTACAAAAAAAGACACATCCGTGACATTTTGGGCTGAACAAATTTTTTTTCTGTCATACATATGACACATCTATGACGATAATTGTGGAAAAACCCGGTATCATCATAGATATGGTGGGCTCCTACTTCTATGACAGAAAATGGGCTTTTCGTCCTGGGCGGGCCGGAGACGCAGCTCCATGACATTCTTTGGGCCATCCATGACGGAAAAAACCGTGGTAGAAGCGAGGGGGAGGAAAATTTCGGGGAGTTCACGGTTACGGTGGGAGGTCGGGGGACGAGCGATGCACGTTTCTCTCGTACACGTACGCGCGTGTGTGCGTGGCGTTGGCTCTCACTGAACCCGAGCGAGGCGTTGGGCTCTAACTGAACCCGAGCGATTGCACTGTAGGCTACGCGTTACTGAACCCGAGCGATCGATCAATGGCTGTTAACTGAACCCGATCGAGCGATTCCTTCGCTACTGCTGCTAAGTGAAGCCGATCGATGGGATGAACAGTGAGCGTTGCGGGGAGGTTTGGATGAACAGTGAGCGATGGCGTTGCCTCTGGATGAACAGGACCTCATGGTGTGGTGGAGGGCTGGATGGACAGTAGACAGTGGAGGGGTGCCCGTAGAGGTGTGGATGAACAAGACCCCGTGATGTGGAGGGCTGGATGAACAGTAGACGGTGGAGGGGTGGTTGAACAGGACCCCGTGGAGTGGAGGGCTGGATGAACAGTATACGGTGGAGGGGTGCCCGTGGAGGGGTAGTTGAACAGGACCCCGTGGTGTGGAGGGCTGGATGAATAGTAGACGATGGAGGGGTGGTTGAACAGTAGCCGGTGGAGTAGCGTGCGGTGGAGGCTGGATGAACAGGAGCCCGTGGAGGCTGGATGAACAGGAGCCCGTGGAGGCTGGAGGAGGTCGACGGTGGAGATGAACAGTATCCCGTGGAGTCCCGTTTTGCGGGACGCCACACCCCTCCCGATGAACAGGACCCCCGTTTGGACCGTAGCGCTCCAACACAAGTTCGTTTCCTCCGTTTTGCGGTACGCCACACCCCTCCCGATCAACATGACCCCCGTTTCGACCGTAGGAGGTCTGTTTCCTCCGTTTTGCGGTACGCCAGACCCCTCCCGATGAACAGGATCCCGTTTCGAACATGGCCGGTCGAACACAAGGCCGTTTCCTCCGTTCTGCGGTACGCCAGGCCTCGTTTCCATCGCATGTTCCGTCCAAGCCCTCCCGATGAACACGACGCATTCCATTGCCTCCCCATGAACACGACGACGACGTTGTTTCTCCGTTCCGACCCAGCCATGTACACGAGCCCTGGCCATACGTATGCGCGAGTAGGCGTTCAAGACCCCGCCCGTATGTACACAAACGTGGCCGTATTTTCTTTCTTGGGTCCTAGCAGTCGAGGGTCTGGTGGGTCCCAGCAGTCAGGGGGCGAATCGTTTTTTTTTCTGGACGCACTTCCTTGCGTGCGAAGATGTAGCTCGTGGGTCCCACCAGTCAGGGGGCGAATCATCTTTTTCACAAAATACGGTGGCCCGTCCGGTGGGTCCCCGCTATCAGGTGGAGGAATAATTATTTTGCGCGTAATAAGGAGGCACTTCCTTGCGGCTGGCGTGGACCCAGCTGTCAGCCTCTCCACGTACAATACTCTTTCGATGGAAGTCGGTCGTTGACCACGTTGACCACGCCGCGCCGAGAGCACCAGGGCGGTGGTCTGGACGACGGTGAGGCCTAGGAAGGGGGCGACGTGGAGCCGGGGAAGACGCAGCAGTGGAAGCCCGCGCAGAGAGGAATACGAGGGTTTACTGGTTCAGCTGCGGTGTGAGGCTGCCATGGCCGCAGAATAACAAGGGGTGTGGGTGTGTAGAGGGATGGTCTGGCCAGCTGTGGGAGTAGTACGGGGCGGTGTGGCCTTCGCGGCATCACAGCCGGCCACGGGAGGCAGGAGCACGCGAAACGACCGGCGCTGCTTTGGGTGGCTGGAGCAAGAAGAGCAGAGGTTGAAGAAGCACTACGGCCGTTGGATGGACATCATACGATCACTGCAGCTAGAATCGTTTATATTGACTAAGTTGACAAAGCCCTTGGTACGCGTTAACTTAGTAGGCCCACAGCTCGGATTTGGCAGAGAACATACAGCCCATTTGCGATTTGTAAGAATGTACATCCCATTTTTTAATTCTAATGGAATTTACTACAACCCATTTACAGTTTGTTAAAAGTACAGCCCAACTTCTAGCTAGGACAACGATTAATAATTTCAAACAACCGCTCAAAACAGAATTCAAAAAAATTCCCACATTTTGATGGGATCCGAAATATTTGTATCTGAAATTTCTAGTCAGGTTAAATATAATTTCAAAATAAAGTTGTATTATGTTAAAGTCCAACGAAATATTGCACGCGCAACAAGTAATGAAATTAAAATTTTGAAATTTCAAAAATAATATATTTTTCAAACTAATTACGTGTTTGGTGCATAGTAACTGTCCAGTTATTATAATTACATCCCATTTATTATTTCTTGAAGTCCATTTTCTTGTTAAGCCTAATGCATACCTCCTAGGAAAGTTTGCAACCCAGCGGGGCGGAGAATAACAAGTTGACCTGCATATTGTGTACAACTGTCGGCCCAGTTGCATTGCTGATGTTGAAAAAAAATCTATTTTTTATACACACATTAAAAAAATTGTATAGATAAGGAACATTTTTGTACACACATTTAACAATTTTTAAATACATGATTAACACTTTTTTAAACATATTTTTTAGTCAACAGTGGGCCCACAGCGAGCGGAGGAGGTCACAATACACATATTTTTTAAATACATGATTAACACTTTTGCAAAAACAATTAGCCCACAACGAGCCAATTAGCTCCAGTCGGCCCACAGTGGGCCGACAGGGGCCAGTCGGCCAGCTGTAGGCCGACTGGAATCCAATCGGCCTGCTGTGGGCCGACTAGGCCCAGTCGGCCTGCAGCGGGCGAATGATGTATTATTTTTGAAAAAAAGTTACCCAGCGTAATATTTATGAAACTTAATAAAAATGTATTATTTAAGAAAAAATAGCGAAAAAAGGCCTATGTAGTACAGTACAACCTAACATGGTTACTCAGCCCACATTCAGCGACACCGGAAAGGCCCAAACAAGGCTTCTGTACAACTTTTTGAAGTCACTGAGCTCAATTAATAACTTAAGAAAAAAAGTTAGATTACAGTGGAACCTAATTAAAAGCTGTCACGAGCAAATAAATAATTCAATGGGTCCCACTTGTGCGTGTGCGCGTGTGTGTTGTGTGTGTGTGTTTGTGTGTGTGTTTGTGTGAGAGAGAGAGAGATAGAGAGACCCATCGACCGATGCTCGTAAATACATCTTTCAGCCATATGCATTGCTGATGCTCAGTAAAAACTTATATAGTTGACACAATCATATAGACATCATAGCACACTGAACTTGCACACAAAAATTTCACGCAGGCGGCACAATCAGGATGGAAGCAGTGGATCGCTACGGGAAGGGCTATGTTGAAACCAACGAAGTCGTACATAACGGTTCATCGTCTTTATCAATGACGGGGAAATATCTTGAATGTTGTGCAAAGAAAACAGACAGACAGCACAATAAGTTCTCCAAGCACATTAAGTTGACGTACATCCCTTTCCAAAAAAAGTTCAGGTACAAAATTAGAACAGGTCACAATCAAATGTACTGGCATATCAGTGCTTCACACCCATAGCTCGGATTTAACTAGTATCTGACAAGATTCAGTTGTTACCTCAAATTAGAGCACATCCATGCAGCCAGCCCTGCCTCTTCTCCCAAAGAAGCAGTGGCCTCCGCCGCGCGATGGAGTAGGCCCTGTGCCATCCATCGTTCCGAGCAACACGGGGAAAGTCTAACGTCGACTCCTGTAATGGAAGTCGTCGACGGACCCTGGCACCAGCGGTGGCAGCAGCACTTCGATTGATGGATTGACCACTTCTTCGACATGCACGAACACTCGATACAGGTACATCCCTAACGTGGTCCGCGGCGGCCTTGGTGGCAACGAATAGTACAACCCCGGTTCCTGCACCGGTATCTCAACACCAATCACCTTCTGTATGGTGGACGGCTTCTTCATCCATGCCATAACCGTCAGAGCCTAGCTGTCTGGAGAAATAAACATACTTACGAGCTCACCTCCAAGGTCGTTGATAAGCTCATTCATGGACTCGCTGTTCCAAGCACGTCGAGGCATGTCGTGGAAGGTAAGCTTTGTTAAAAACTCAAGCTCAGAGGGAACCGAGCCCCATCCTGGGTGCCACCGATCAAAGCTCACCAGCGTGCCATCGTAGAACAAACGCTGGGAAGATTCGAACACACGACTACAGTCGAAAGTTGTCCGAAACTTGACGAAGAAATAAGTCGGTGGCGGACAGACTTCGATGAGCAAGTCACTTATTTGGATGCCGTGCACAATGCCAAGAGCTTTGACAAGGTCATCCGGCGAGACGGGAGGCCGGTCGCCGTTGATGGTTACCATCAGCACTTTGTCGGCAAACTGGTCGTCAAGCGCCGCCATGCCACTGTTGAGCGACAGCACGCAGCGACCGAAGGTAGGATGGACCTCAGGATCTCCGGCTCGGAGATCCGCGTTGACCGACGACATGATAGTGCGCTTGACTACAGGGAGTACAGGAGGGGGATTTGGGGGAACTGGAGTAGGAATCGAGATTCCAGAGGTGGGGGAGGGGCGGGAGACTGCAGATGAAAAGGTAGCATGAATTTCGAGCACGCGCCAATATGCTCTTGGCGCGCAAGCGCACAAAAACACCGGTGGCTCCCACATATCATCCTAAGAGTTCTTATTCATTAATTTTTGGAGAGCCCGGTCTTTTTTTCAGGATCTTTTGAGAGCCCGGCCTGAGAGTCATAATTGACCTGTTTGGCATTGCGTTACTACTCGACCCATATTCAACGACACCTCACTGGCCCAAACAAGTGTACATCATCGAAAAGACACTGAGCTCAAATTATATAACTTGAAAAAAGGAGATATACTCTGAACACTGGAGAATGGTGATGCCCTCATTTAGCCCACCCGTAGTTCGAGACAATAAACAGTTCGAAACAACAATATATACAACATTCAAACACTAACTAGTGACTACTACTGACATAAACATCAAGACATGATAGTTCATAAGAAGTCTGGCTACACCACCAAAACGCACCCATCTGCAGCGCTCAGACTCTCGTGATCCAGACGAGAATAACATTCTAAACAGAAGCAACTATTACATAGTAAGAGTGACATAGACGAGGATGACCAAATGACAAGGAATATGCATAACAAAAGAAAGAACTACCCATCCAGAACCAGCAGCAAAGACAACAAAGTCATTCGAAGAGATGATCCAACACCATCATAATTTGCAGCCCTGCTTCAGTGACCAGTGATCCGGAGACACCAGTACTCCACCCTTTCGATGCAACAACCCAATTACCTATCAACCTGAAGGCTCGAATCACATCACTTCCTGTCTTAATTGAGACATCCAAGGATCAAAGTTAATCCGGATGCCTTTGTCATTCTCACCTTCTTTTGGCTGCAGGCTGTATCGTTAACAATCAGGGGAGTTTGCTTCCAAACTCCTAGGGCTCGCCGTGTAGACACAGTTTTCCATAGCAAACAGAGCCTCTCTGCCATCAAGGTCCTTGCCAACGGTGATCTCCTGGTTAATCGGATAATTGAGTCCGAGAAACAGAGAGTGTGAACCAAGGCTGTTTACCTGCCTCCAACTAAAAAATCCTAAAGGCCCCAACAAGCCGGTATCCTGCTCATAGACGTAACATCCACTGTCCAGATACTCACGTATTACACGATGCTTGTATACAGTGGGGTTTTTGCAATATAACTTTTCCGGCTCATGTGTTCGAATGATCATCGGTCTTTTTCTGCCGTCTGATCGAGCGAGGAACCAGTTGTGCTTCCCTGTTTTTGGCAAAGGTGGTGTGATTACAAATGGCAGTAACTGTAGGGACACTGCATCATATCAAAAAGGACAGGCATAGTAAATGTAAGATTGGCATTGTTCAGAGTATGAGTAGGATAATGCAAGAAACAGTATTGATATGTCCCTGTTGGAACTGGGAGGAAAATACAGGGAAATGTATACTGGGTTCGAAAATATAGAAGTGCCATGCATGGTTATACACATGTTATCTCGCAATCGATTCTTCACAGGAAACTACCATGTCATGCATGTTATGTAATCATGTTCTGTCCTCACAAACAAATTCTTCAAGGTAACTAACAGACCATGCATTGTTATATACTCGTGTTCTGTGGGCAAAATTTTTGTGAGGATATTATTCTAGCCATTGATTGCTGAAGGGCGAATATAGGTATGTACACATGGTAAGCATTGCAGGATTTCACTACTTCCAAGTATAGAGTTCTCCATATGCACATTTACTTCCCTAATGTATGGTTAGATGAAACCAACAGTGTGGTGCATGTTTCTACATCATGAAAATGAGGGAACTAACATGGCCATTGATACACACTCATATTTAGTAGTAGTATATAGATTACTGTAAAATAAGGATAATATCCATATATTCCTAACCGTTTGATTATTCAGGGTACAAATTGGCTGTAATGACATGGTCACAATTGCATGAATTAACTCATTCCAAATATAGCTGATTTACGGCGTCTCTAATACATTGCCATAGTTCTACTCAAATTCTGCTCAAACAAAGATATGCTAATCATCACAAAAAGTTCAAACAGTGTCATGGCGTCATCATTAACATGAGAGGAAACAACTTACACGCGCCGTCCCAGCAATACGTGGTGCCATCTGCTTTGTCGATCGCGTAGATGATGCCATTGTGTTCAATAGCATGACAGAAGTGTGTATCAGCTTTGACGATGATCCACTACGAGCCGAGTTGTCTCCAGCTAAAGAAGGCACCGGCGTAAAGATAGGCGAGTCCGCGGTCGAACAAGGCAATTAGCTTGAAGTCTGCGTAATTCGCATGTCGTGTGGGCACTTGGCAGATTACAATCTTCTGCAAAACAAGGTCCGTCCAACTGACATAGTAATCTAGATGACTTGGACCGCGATGGTAATACTCTATATAATCCAACAGAGGAAGGATAATCTCATGGGAGTTCTGGAAGTTCAAGAGCACCAACTTTTTACCATCTTCTCTGAAGGCAGCCATCTAGTGGGAGTTCATGCCGACCCAGTACATACCTGCCAAGAAGTTTCGGGTGATGGTGATCGGTTTGATTTCGAGGGAAATGATGTACGGCGACCCACTACATACCTGCAAAGAAGTTTCGACTAATTGAGATCGGATTGAAGTCGAGGGGCATCATGCGCGCCTCCGTATCATGGTGAGCCAATCTCGCAAGACCAGATAGCAGCAAGCAGGGTGTCTTGAAAAGCTTAGGCCTCGCTTCGACGATGGCCGTGAGCATGCAGCCAGCCGCAGGGCGCTCAGCATATCCATACACGAACAACAGAGGTCAAGGATGTCACTGGGGAGATTGCTCCAATCCCGGCTCATATGGATGCTGCGCGGTTCGCGTTCGGCCATGGTGGAGTTTGGAAGGGGGCTTGATTTATGGGGGAGAAGGATGTCGGTGCTGGAGCGGCTAGTGAGGGAATAGTGGTACTGGGGGAGGCGAGTGAAGCGACGGTACACAGGGGCACAGTGAGATGGAGACAGAGAAGGAGATGGAGATGGAGTGGTGCTATGGGAGTGGAGAGGGAGACGAGGCGAGGCGCCAATGTGCTGTACAGCGGCGGTGACAGACTGCACTGTGCACAGGGTGAGGCTGATTTTGGTAACCCGAACACGCCGCCTGGACTAGTGTCAGGCGCAGGGTGTTGTCACTTCACTGTGAGGACCGGATGAATAGTATTTTGACCATCAAGTGTACCACAGTTGTACTACTACTACTACTACCAGTAGGTACATGAGTACTCCAGTATTGTATATCGTAAATAGGTCTCCCGTGCTAGCATGCCTGTTCACTTCATCGTTCAGGTATCATCCATATTGCGAGCAGAACCAAATTCTCATGCATGCCAAATCAACGCTCTGCCGCGATGCATGCAGTGGTCGTTCTGGTGCATCAAGGACGGCATGCAGATCGTTCCACACTTGAGAAGAGGAAAAATGGAAAGGTAGAACGCGGCAGCAGAGGAAGAGAACGCTGGCTAACGAGGCTGGAAGGGGATCGAGCAGGAAGTTAATGCTCCACGCCTAAAGGTTTTGGAAAACTCAATTTTCATAAGGTGACTTATACTCACCTAAACGGAGGGAGTATTCCTTAACCAGAGAATGTTGTGTCTCCCACTCACGCGCTCAAAAAAAAAAACTACGACACATTCTTTTATCTGTTTGCATAGGTCTCACCTATCAGGAAGGATGGGCACGTACACGAATAGGTACGACTCATCAGTCTACCCGCATAGCCTTTTCGTTTAGTCTACCTAGCCTTCTAATCAACTGCCTGTACACCACTTCTCACATTTACTTCTCCATCAGGAACCAATTCTCCACGGCTTCTTCACCTCCCCTTCGTCTTCATTTGCATCCAAACCCCACTGCGTTCACATTGTTTTAACGTCTTTAAATAATCATCTACTACTTTAGTTAGACTAGCCATCTAATCCTAATTCTCCATACCATAGCCCTCCGTTCCAGCAGTTCCAAATGGCGATAGAGATCGAGATGCAGGTTTTTAGCGTCCAACATGTCCTCGTCGAAGGCTCGATGCGCATAGTTGACATCATCACCGTGTACCCAAGGGTTGTTCGGCAGTGGATCAACAATGTATCCAACTCCCTCGAAAAGGTAGAGACGAGGGTCATCGATCTTGACACAGAGTACACGGAGCGAGCCCCTGGGAAGATCCAGCGCGCCGCCGTCCTTCAGTTGTGCTTCGAAGATGATGTTTTGGTGTACCACATCATACACTCGCCCTCCATACCAGGTGAGCTTCACGATTTCTTGTCTCGGAAGGACGTATACTTCTGTGGGGCAGCCATCGAAGGGGACAAACAGAAGCTGGAGCCGTACAACCTTGATTTGAATAGCATCGCTGACCTACAAACCAGAATCAAAATTCCTGTAGAAGTTTGTGATAAACAGACACCATCCCTATTCGACATAGCAAATTTTGTGCTCGGTACAAATCTTCAGAAGGGTGACGAGATGGTGGCATTAAGGTCGTCTGGATGGGAGAATTATCCCTTGACGTACGAGCGGATAAAATATGCTGCCCTCGATGCCCGTGTGAGTTTCGAGATAGCTGCAAGGTCCAAAGAGCTTGTTGCGAAGCCGTCTCCCACAGAGAATGAGAACAACAACAACAACAACAACAACAAGAAGAAGAAGAAGAAGAAGAAGAAGAAGAAGAAGAAGAAGAAGAAGAAGAAGAAAAGGCTGCACCAGCAGGAGGGCATTATGGATGGATGAACTATTTCCTCTTGTAAAAAAAATTATTCCCTCTCGGTGTATATTGATATAGATGGACTATTTCGATGGTGTGCATGTCTTTGGAACAGAGTAGTAGCGTGGGTCTGCTTGACTATAAGGAACTATTTATCCGCATATATAGCTTTCTCTGCTACTCCTTCCAGTGATCGGTATGTAGTGCATGTGTCCGTAGACAAGACAACTTGTCCATGGAAGTTCAACTATGGCGACCATCATGTTTCATCTCGCGGTTCCCACGACGCCTCTCCAACCCACGGCACCACGCCCCCCGACGTGCGCCTCACCCCTCTCGGCTGCAGCGCCCCTCTGCCTTTGTGTGCATGACATGTGGGCCACCTAAAATGCGGCGAGCATCAAGTTTCTACCACAGCCACCCGTGATTCCCATGATGCCGCTCGAACCCATGAAACCACACGTCCCCCGACCTGCGGCTCACCCCTCTTGGCCCCACTGCCCCTCTGCCTACGGCAGCATTACATGTGGACCAGTCACCCATCGGGTCCACATGTTATTGACTCAAAGGTAGGTGTAGTAAGGCGATGAAGCTCAGTCCCGACGGCCCTGAGAGGGAAATGTAACTCCTGCGCCAGGGCTTGTGGTGCTCCCGCAGCACGAAATCGTGCCAAACTCGAGATTTGTTTCTTTACTATACATGCACGCAATGGTTTAATGGACTTTGTAATCTCAACATGTGATGGGGAGCTCTAAATTTGAATGTGAAACTTATAAAGCGAAAAGATTCAAAACAAATAAACTGGGAGAGAGGGAGTATATCGTAGGATGTGTCCCATACAAAATAAATCCCCTGGTTTGTCACCGCGAAGATGCGGTTAAAAAGAAGCACAACGTCTTCCTACTCGTACGGCAACAAATCGGCCACAGACAGCATGGTCCGCCTTTGACCGCCATGTGCAAGGTTCATGCTATCTTATTCAATCTCACCATGGTTCCATCGTACCAATTCATGCGGTGGCCCGTTGCATGGCTAATCCCAATGTTGGATAAAGGTTCTATGGGAACGGTTTCACCGTTGTAAATGTTGTGCAAATTGATGTTGGTACCCTCCCGTACATATGCAAGCCAATCTCCAACAGTGGGCAGGGGGAGAATTAGGAAATGGACACGGAAGTAGTCTTTAGAATGCATTTACTACGTAATCAAACTCATCTTACCTGCTCATTGGAGGAAATCCGAGTGCCCCTCAACGTCGGCATCTCAAGGGGCGTCAACTTGCAACTACGGCCATGTCGCGCTGGAGAGACCCCCAAGGAAACATCCTCATGCGTTCCATGGAACATCAAGATGCATTTGTATGAGTAGTTTATCTTGTGAGAGAAAAGGATGAACGAGGGAAGGCCTCTAGAGATAGAGATGGACACTACTACTACCAATGTGCTGACCTATGCGTTGCAATGGATCCAAAGTAGTAGAATAATACTTGTTCACGTGCTTGAAATATAAACACTCTAGTTTTGATATACATGTGTCAGCAGACATGACAGCTTGTCCATGGAAGTTGAACCACGGCAACCGTCATGTTTCTTGTTTCTACCACTAAGCCACTGAAGTTCGGTCCCGTGCGCCCCGAGAGGGAAATGTAACTCCTGCGGCAGGCCTTGTGGTGCTCCCGCAGTACGAGCTCGTGCCAAAACTGGAATTTGTTTCTTACTACTACCAACTAGTACTAGTAAGGTACACGTGCATTGCACGCATGAGATTCTGGTGGTTTGTGCATTATGCTTCTACATGTGTAGCTTTCTGGATTCTAACATGTGGCAAAATCTGGTGGAATGTAAGGTTAGGCAAGTTTGATTAACTTAGGCGAGTGTTTGATTCAAGCCACACTAAGGCCCCACATGACATACACACAAAAAATGTGGCAAGATACCCTTAGGCTTGCCAACTTGTTTCTCTCGTTTTGAAGAACTAATAACTTTGCCTAAGCTTTGTTGTGGCAAAGTTAGGGTCTGTTTGATTCAAAGGATTTCCATAGGATCTTTGAAGGATTAGAATCCTTAGGAATTTTTCCTACATTGGTCATTTGATTCGTAGGATTGAATCATGTAGAATATTTTCCTAAGGATTCATTTGTATTAGGTTTCACAGGAATTCTAACATGCACTCCAACCTCTTGAAAGAAATCCTTTGTTTTCATGTGACATAATCAAACAAACTCAAATCCTATAGGGATCCAATGAACATGCCATTCCAATCCTACTTTTTTCCTATTCTTGTGTTTCTGCAATCCTATGAATCAAAGAGGCCCTTAGTCAAGAATTAAGTTCAGCCATGGAGTCTTCTAGATTATACATGTGGCAGAATCTGGTGGATGATATCCACCGGCCAGTAGTGCTCGGAGTTTCCATCTTTGTACCATTGGATTGGCTTCATCCAACGACCAACTTTCAAAGTTTTTCACACACTATATAGGGGGTATAGATATAGATGTGCCGGTCCGTTGCAATGGATCCAAAGTATATATATATATCTATTTAGTGGAGTGCACTCTAAACATATTATCTATTTATTTTTCTCTAACCTTCCGTAGCCATGCAACCAAGCCACATAAGCTTCATGGGTGCCCCCCACATCATATTATTCATACTACGTTGATTGAAAAAAAGATAAATCACCCAAAACAAGATCTTCCCGTTTTTTGTTCCTACGATGTTGTGCTGTGCACGTACTTACTAGTTGTGTAGTGGTAGTACTAGTAATATAGTATTAGGAGTATAAACTTGGTACTAGTAGGAGTAGTACTTGTACGGAATGCTCCTACTCTATCAACGAGCCCAGTCTGACACCAAATTTCTTGGCTTCCGTGCTACAGCTAGATCTTCCCCTCGTTTCTTTTTTCTAACCCGGCGACAGGCGGGGTTTCGGTTTGCT
This sequence comes from Triticum aestivum, assembly GCF_018294505.1. Classification (NCBI taxonomy): domain Eukaryota; kingdom Viridiplantae; phylum Streptophyta; class Magnoliopsida; order Poales; family Poaceae; genus Triticum; species Triticum aestivum. The sequence goes on from NC_057800.1 coordinate 93,601,716, forward strand.
CAACGGCGATCCCACATGAAAGTGAAAATGCTAGGCAACACACCATCCCTAAGCCATGTGTCGTGCCGGACGGACCGTGTTGTACTCCCGATTCCCGGGCGTGTGGGGGTGCGACGCGAACGCGGCAGGCCTTTTCCTTTTACCAGCAATGTGCTCGTGCGTTGTGACGGATCCAAAGTAGTAGAATAGTAGTATTTGTTCACAAACTTGAAAGAAATTACTATTGTTTTGATATACTCTTAATATATTAATCCCTCCATACCTAAATATTTGTCTTTTTGAGATTTCAAATGGACTATCACATACAGATTATATAGACACATTCTAGTGTTTCTAGCAAGATGCCCGCGCTTTGCACGAAGTTGATGGAAAAGGTAAGCACAACTTATAAATTGACGGATGGAGTACTAGTTACAGTGATGCATATAATTAAGCAAAGGGATCACACATGTCGGTATTGACTGGAACAAGAATGCAACAGCATAATAAGAATTAAGGCCACGATGATGTGATCACAGTGGTGGTTACAGAAGGCAAGAAGAAAGATGGATCCACGAACGTACGACCTCCTCCTCCTCAACTTAGTGCGCCGGGCCACCAACCGGCGGCTAAGGAGCGGCGGCTTTTGTGGCGAGGTCGAGGTGCTTCTCAGCAAAGGCATCCAAGGCTTCCCGCCGGTTGAGGAAGGCCAACGTCGTAGCGTCCTAACTAGCCTTGTAGATACCTATGTACACAATTTCCTTGTACATGTGGATGTGTAGGTCGACGAATTCTTGCAGGGCGAGGCGCCTCGCGGCGAGCGCGACCTCCAGGTGGACATTCTTCGTGGCATCGGCGGGCAGTCGCAGGGCCACCAGTGATTGAAAGAGGTTCCGGCCATGGAGGCCGATTAGGGTGGCAAGCAATGAGGAGCCCGGGCACGCGGGCTGGAGGAGTACGGCGATGTCGTCCGCGAGCTTCCTGAGGACGGTGAACTTGTTGCTGGTGGCAACGATCATCTGGTCCAACTGAGAGTCGTAGTTGGCGTCGAAGGCGGCCATCCACCAGCCGGTCTCCAACACCGTCTGGAGACGATCCTCGTTGCCATGCCACAGGCCGGCGTCTTGGACCATCTGGCGCAGCCGGTGGCCGCTCACGAGCATCGCCGCCAAGGGTCTGGAGTGAGCTCTTTTGCGCTTAGTGTAGGTGCTTAGGCAAATGCTTAGGTGTGTACGATGTGGTAGATGCATTGGAATGGAGGGGCGCCTTTATATGAGGGCAATGAGGGCAAACTGCGTTGCATTCACATCATGTAGCCTCTTTTCCTGGACCTCCTCCCATTACTTCCCTCATGCATTAATTGAAGAAGGATGCATTGGCCGTTCAACATATCGGGAACTGCTACTCCCTCCCTCGTCTGCATTAAAGCCGTATCGGGAACTGCGCCGCCCGCTGTCAAATCGAATACTCCCTCCGTCTAGGTGAGTATTAAGTCATCTTACGAAAACCAAATAGTAAACACATAGGCGTGGTGCATTAACTCTCACGTTGTTTCTTATTTTTTTGACATAAATAGAGGAATCAACCAAGAAGAGATGTGGGGCTTGTATGCTTTTAATGACTTGAGACTATCAAACATGACATGCAGTGGTCAGTTCGTTGCACAAGAACAAATACAACCCATGTCAGCACACACACATCTTATATAGCATCACATCCAATGGATATAATATATGAATGAGACCAAATTATATCTCATCTAGATGAGTTCTAGCAAAACTGTATTATTAATACTTAGTACTCCTGCGCCATGTATCATATATTAGTATCATGTAGTACTTTATTTATTTATGAGGTATCCAGATGGCACTGCACCGCCAAGAAAAGAGGGTAACATCAAAATTTGGACTACTTGTTGAGTATGTTGGTAAGGTCCGGTCATAGTCACTTGTTGAAATCTCTAAAAAGACAAATACTCCCTCCGTCCAGAAATACTTGTCATCAAAATGGATAAAAGGAAATGTATCTAGACGTATTTTAGTTTTAGATACATCTCTTTTTATCCATTTTGATGACAAGTATTTTCGGACGGAGGGAGTAGAAAACAGAGTTGGTGATGATGGTGTGCGTGCCATCCTGCAATATAGGCCGTCGGATTTATATCTAACGGATAGGAAAGGAACTATGGCAAATTTGCAAAAATATACCCACACGTCTCTCCATGTTCGCAAATAAGGCCTTCCCTCGTTCAACCTTTTCTCTCACAAGATAAACTACTCATACAAATGCATCTTGATGTTCCGTGCAACGCACGGGCAGCTAGCTTATTCATTTAAAATAGTTGTTGCAATAATTGGGTTGAAGTGATATATTTTATGTCTGCCCTGAATGATTTCACACTCACTAGTAGTAACAAACAAAAGGTTGCCTTGTTAATTAACAGAAAACAGGGTGAAAACTATCACATGAGGCCGGTAAAAACAAGGCACACTGGGTTGAGCGTCATCGTCACTACAGCTGTGCGCGCGCTAGAAGTCTACATATCGAGGGGCTACCGAGCGAGGCATCAAGAGACAATGTTTGAGAGAGAAACCAATTGACAAATTATGATCAGATCGAGTTGTCACCCTTCTGCCGTCATTGTTGGGGGGAGGGAGAGAAAGACGTATCGAGAGTGTGCGCGGTAGGCACAGAGGCACAATTAGCGAGTGTGTGTGTGTGTGTGTTTGAAAGAGGAGTAGATAGATTATTATCAAGTTCGATGTGCCACCCTACTAGCTCCTTCGGTGCCGGGTAGTGTGTGTGTGTGTGTATGTTCGAGAGAGAAGCCAGTCGATAGATTAGTATCAAGATCGAGGTGTCACCCTAGTCCTTCGGTGTTGGGAAGTGTGGGTGTGTGGGG